>NC_133325.1:266617837-266917837 GCF_042186555.1 Aquarana catesbeiana | reverse complement strand
CCCACAGTAATGCCATGGGAAGTGTTTGTGTTATGTGCATAAGACCTGCCTCTAAGTGGGATATTGCTGACAGCGATGATCCATCAGGTATCAGTAGGGATCTGATGGGATCATAGGAATCGAGGTCCTCCCAATTACCTAGGTGTTGAAAATTAACTGAAGAGTTGAGAAAGCGGATAACATTGTTTACCATTTTAATTCAGTACAGAGAAAATTACAAGGGCACTTAATTTCTATCAGGATCAACTGATATTTGTGGGTGAATATTTCTGAATATTTTTTTTGGAAGAAAAATATTATATAATTATATTTATTATGTTTTTTTTATATATTTCTTACCTGAAAAAAGAAAATGAATGCAGCCACATCTAGGGGTTCTTGTATTGAGATGTACTTTACACTGGCCATATGAATAGTCCATGCCTGCCTGGACCTATTCTACAAATGTATAGATGGATATGAGGTGAAAATGATTTTTTCCCCTTTGTTTATAATTTACAATTCCAAATCCATATACAAGCCCCAAACACTACTAATTGAATGTTGCAGAAAGCTGAAGTAAAGGTTTAAAAGACAGCTAAACTTCTATATTAAGAAGAGATCCACATTGTATCTGTGGTTCAAGCCTGTGGGAAATCTACTGTGGAGATTGAAGATCCACTAGACCTCTCTTTCCAGGAGTTTCCGGTGGATGTCACCCCCCTCTGGGAGCTCCTTTAACCCTTTACAGACCACAAAACCTAAATGAGTCAACATTGCCTGCATGAGCATATTTAAAGTGCTTAGAAACATTTGCTAGACCTTTGTCAATAATGTAAGCTACTTGATGCTCTATAGGTATAGGCTAACAAAACAAGCAAAAAATTTAAACAAAGTAAATGAGATGTGTGGAGCTTAGAGTAAATTATTTTAAACAGAAATAGCAGCTGCTGTAGTCAAAAAACAAAGAACCCAACGTATCTCAATGTAAGACCCCCCAAGTATCTCAATGTAACAAGTAAGAATAAATTAAAAACTCTTGTGCTAACCACAGGTTATATTGTGTTTCAACAGGCAACCTTGATAATGTATCGCTGGGACCTGCTAGGACTTTGAAGAAGGGGATAAGCTTGTCCTGAAAAAATGTAAGTTAGTGCTAATGAAAAAAGTATCAGGGACATTACTCAATTGTTTCTGTAGTTGTCAGTAAAACTTTTCAGAGGGCACAAGTTTAATCCTACAAAAAAGAAATAAAACACAACACTAATGAATTCCATTAACAAAATGTAGCTGCGTCATTATGTTAAAAACATTAGAGAATAATCACTCCATGCTTCAGATATTTTCCTTCTTCATTCCCTTTCTCTATTATTTTAGCTACTTGGCATTTACAAATTGATTTTGAGATGTGTAGAAGAAAGATATTGGAGGTAGGGAGTATATGCATATAAAGACCAGTTACATTTTTATGGTTATACTTGACAAAGGGTATTAAGAAACACTGGGTAGTCATTTTCGGTATAATCTGTATAACAAGATTGTAACTTTGTGCTGGCCCCTTAACAGGAGTTGTGTGCTTTGACTTTATGACTGAAGTTGAACTCCTTGCAAATATTAAAAATACCAGTAAATGCAGTTATACATGTGTTAAAAAAAAATACTTACGTGTACTTTAAATGCAACTAGAATAAACATATAATTTTGACTTGATATCAGCCTCTTATAGCCCCTTTATAACAGTACTCAGACTGGAATAATGGGGCGATTGGGCAAAGGGGACAAAAGAATGGAGAGATGACCACATCAGTCTGTTGCTGCAGCTCCACTGTCCAGTCACAGACTAGAGGCAGGGAGACCTAGTTGTATTGCTTAACTTCAGAGAAAAATCAAAGAAAGTCTGTGCTGACAATAATGGCTTTTTTAAATCTAAGAACAGGATGGGAATAAATAATTTTTTTTTGGCACGTAACACAACTCCCAAATATGTTTTTATTTGTGTATTTAGCTGATTGCCTGGAGTTCAGCTTTAATATACTTGCACCAATGTAGACATATTACCACAATAAAAGTGAAAGCACATTACCACAATGTGTGTCAGTGTATGTTTCTATTGGTGGCGTGCTGCTGATAAAAGCCACCCCAACACATTGTATCAGCCAATGCATGTGACCACACCACAATGCACATTCCATGGTGAGAAAGAAAGGGTCATGTACATTTCTGGTCAACTGCAAGCCATTGGTAGCCCATTTATAATACATAGGTTGTCTTAATGCAAGGCATGTTAACACACAGCATTAGGGTTGATTTACTAACAGTTGAGAGTGCAAAATCTAGTGCAGCTGTGCAGAGTAACCAATCGGCTTCTATTGCAGCTTGTTCAATTAAGCTTTGGCAATAAAACCTGGAAGCTGATTGGTTTCTATGCAGAGCTGGACCAGATTTTGCTTTCTCCAGTCTTAGTAAATGAACACTATAGTATTTAATTATTACTAAAGGTAACCGAATAAGTCTAATGGGATTTTTATATTTATTTGTTGCTTGTTTTTACTATGTAAGTACTCCCCCATGTTTTAATATGTGTGCCATGGTTATGTTAATATGTTATGTTAGGCCATGTAAAATTAGAAGCAACTGAATATATTGAGTGTTGTGTTTTTTATTCTTATTCAATAGTTGTTTATGGTGAATTTGGTGGTTGTTTTTCATTATGATTAAGTATACTTTATTTGCTATTATCATGTATGGAGCTAGGGATCATATTTATTTTTAATTATATAGTTGTTCATAGTTACAGAAGGTGACCATGCACCAGCAGACTGAGAAGGCAGATTTTTTCCAGATCTTAAAGAATTATGTTTAGGCCTTATTCAGAAGGATATTAGTGATTTTCTGCTGCAGTTATCTTGTCCCAAAACTGCTACAATGGATCCTATATTGTCAAATTCAGTCTTACACCACGTAGTACTGAATCCTTCTAAGTACATTCTTCCTACACTAGCCAATGGCTCCACACAATTCGCCACAGTTACTTAGTGTTAAAGCCTTTTACCAACCAAAACTATTTTTTCTGCTTTAGATAGGGAGGGGAATAGTAAGAATCTCTGTTAGGTTTTTATTGCTATTTGTTTTCACATTGGGAAGATTTGCAAATACTCCCTGTTTGGTCGCTATGACATGAAGTAAGTTTTTTTTACCAGGGAATAGTTAAAACTTCTTCTGCTTTTTAATCCTGTCCATCACCCTCGTGATGTACCTCTACCCTGTATATGCATTCACATTTACAATGACTGTACTGAGATGTCTGCTTTCTCCATAGAAAATGAAAGGTCCATTTATTATTGCACAGATATTTTTCAACTAATTGGGAAACCCTGAACCTAGTAAGTACTTCAAAGGGTCAGAAACATTACATTTACACATTCTCTGGGCCACATTAGATCAATGATACTGCCACTGACGTCAATTTGAAAGTGACTAGATTGTTCACAGGCCACTTACCTTTTTCTATAGAATTACTCCTTCACTAGCAAGACCAAAATGATGTCAATTTCTAGCTGCTCCCTCCCTGGCAATTGAAATCCTGCAATGTTCAAGACCAGCAAAGGAATGGTTTCATTAGGGTAAGTAGTTTTCTTTCCTGGGTGTCTCTGCTGCTGGTGATGTGTTGCCAAAATCAGATTTGTTAATTTGGTATGGCCATGAGGATGTTCTACATGGACATATCTGTTATGGCCTCAATGGATCAGGTTGTGTATTGTCACACTTAGCACTCATGTTTCCTGATTTCCATCATCTTATTGTGTGTTTATAACTAACTGAATAACTTACAGAATTAAAAAGCTTAAGGAGAAACATATCAACCTGCAAAAAAAAAACTTGAGCATGTACTTAAGCACAAAGAAAAGATATGAAAGTCTTTGCAGACAGCACAATCCATCTTGGTAAAATCCTAGATGAATCACAAAATAAGTGCCCCTGCCCTACTTTCAACAGCAATGAATCATCCTCCAGAGGTGGTCCTGTAATGAGGCACAATGAAAGGCCCATCTCCAACAAAAGGTTTTAAGCAAACTTTGCTAGCAATTTACAAGGGTATAATTTAAAGAAAACTAAATCTTTAACATTTTATTGCTGCCACTTTCTGAACTTGGGGACTTGTAGTTTCTCTTTTTTTTTAAAGCATGGAAATAGAGGAAATTACAAGATTTTCATGTTCAGTAAATCTTTCATCTTTAATCATATACAGTATGCTCTGCATTTGACGTTGATTTGTGTAGGCATTGAGAAGATGTGTCATTTTCATTTTCACTTCAGGTGTCACAATAACTTAAACCAACATCCACTATTACATACACAATAATCTCTTCAAAGATAAGTTTAACATGAATCACATCTAATTTACTGCCCGTCTTTAAAGCATTGACACTGTCAGAGCAACAGAGGACTTCATATCAGAAGTCTAATGCCGTGTACACACGAGCGGAATGTCCGACAGAAAAAGTCAGACGGGAGCTTTTCATCGTATATTCCGATCGTGTGTATGCCCCATCTGACTTTTTACGTTGAAAATTCTGACAGACCTAGAAAGAGAACATGTTCTAAATTTTTCCGACGGAACCAATTCCTATTGGGAAAACTGCTCATCTGTATGCTGTTTCGTCGTACCAAAAACGACACATGCTCTGAAGCAAGTACGAGACGGAAGCTATTGGCCACTGGCTATTGAACCTCCATTTTCTAGTCCCGCCGTCCGTGTTGTATGTCACCGCATTCTGGATGGTTGGAATTTGGTCTGACCATGTGAATGCAAGACAGCTTGAGCAGAATTCCGTCGGAACTCCATCGGAAAAACCTTCAGAGTTTATTCCGATGGGAAAACTGGTTGTGTGTACAGGGCATTAGGGGCATCTAGGCCCAGAATTCTGGGAATTATTAAGGTACTCCCCTAAGGTGAGGTAAGTGGGATCTGTTAACAGTCAAAAATGTAACAATGCACTCCTTCCATGCCAAGCCCAACTTGTCTTAAACTGATATGTCTGTACTTGAGAGCTGCCTGGAAAATACAGACTCTTGACATCAGGTACAAGGAGTTTCCAATAAAGCATCCTGAACTTTATTAGTAAGTTGCTGTTCTCTTTTAGAATGTTTTCATAAACATTTTAGGATTAAAGTGAGAGATGGTTTCATTTTTCATGCACAACAGAGAGCCCATTGATCTTTCCACATGCTCTGAATCCCCTTTTTCTTTTACATTTTTTTTCACTGAATATAGCACTATTGACTAATGGAGAGGGTAAGGCTGGGTTCACACTAGTGCGAACTGGGTGTGGGTTTCTCTGCATCCAATTCGCATGTCAGGAGATTGTGACCGTCTCTCTATGGAGCCGGTTCACAAATCTCCGCAGCGCGCGTCTTTTGGTCCATTTCAGGTCCAAATTCAGCCCAAAATTCGGGCTGAGATCGGACCTGAAACAGTGACTGGAGATGCACCAGACTCCTGTTGTGAGCCGCTCCATGCTGTGGTGTAAACCCAGCCTAAAAGAGGAAAAAAGTTATCACAATTTCTAAACTTTGAGGCATAGGACTGTTCCATCAATCCTGCTGTCCCATACCGTACATTTATGGTCCTATTAGATAGGACTAGATTAAGAAAAAAGGAGTCTTATATTTAAATGTTCCTTATCTGCCCATCTCTGAACAGCCATGGGTAAATCCAAGAGCTGAACTAAAAGTGAATGGCCCCTTGACGGGGTGCTCACCACCTTTTCTTCCCCTCTCTGTTCTGTAGAGCAGATTGTTTTCAAATGTATTGTTGCGTGTTTTCTGTATTTTGTATCTTTCCATTTGGTAATATTAGTAGCCCAATATTAACAATGGCTGTAAGTTTATGCTCTCCTACTGTTATAATCTCACTGGTTATTATTATACCACACTCCTACTCTTTTTATGTAGCATACAATGTAATAATTCTGCTTATCTAAAAAGCCTTATTGCAGACACTCGTATGGTATTACGTATCTACATGAATATTATGATGGCCAATGGTCGCTATAATATAATTTCACTATACTATCAGATTCTGTAACATTTATGTATGCACATTGATATGTGTCACTGTGTTTTAATCTGTAATCTCGTATATACTTAAATGTTCAATAAATCTTTATGGAATTAAAAGTGGAGGGTTCAGGAGTTGCTGAGATGAATCATAAGACTCAATGTTTGGTTACATATAGCCATTTCTTTTTCTCTACAGACTCTGCAGCCCAGTGGTAACTAATTATCACGCAACATGATTTATTTGAAAAGAATAAGCTCATACAAAAGGGACATTGTTCACTTGCACCTAGGGCAGAGTGTCCTCTAAATAAAGCTTTGAGTTTGCTATGTAATACCTATCACTTTTATTATTAAAGTTTAGTGGTTTGAATGTTGATTGATTTATTTGAGTTCTTTGCACAATACCTTTTCCTGCATGAGCTACCCAGTACAGACCTTTTTTTAAATGACTTGAAGTAAAAAGTTATACCATCAAAATATTGAGACCTCCTGGGGATAATCTGAATTTAAAAAAAGAACATACTAAAGACCTAGGACAAACTCCATTTCAAGTATGTACAGTATAGTGTAGGAATAACAGATGTAGAATAAATTCTACGGTGGCAAGTATCATTACGGTACAAGCTACGTTGGACCAGAATAAGTGGAAAGACTGTTGCAATATGTTAAGGGTTTCTTTAACTGTAATGATCAAAGAGAAAACCTGCACAATATTTTACCTTTCTAGAAGATCCTCAGAAAAACAGAAACATTTTAGTGTGTATCTCACATGATATATACTTTAGGGGTTGCTCCCAGCAGGTTAGCTGCACCTGTGTTGGCATGGAATATATTTTTTTCCAGTTGGTATCTATTATATGCTTGAGCATGTGTTTCAGATATCTCATGAGTGCCTTTTATCAGCAAGAAAATTCAAACTATTAATAAATAGCAAAACAAACTGCTAGCAGAAATTTGTGCAGCAAACAGATGCCTTATAGGAAAACCTGGCCACCCTGCATAGTAAGTCACAAAGCAATATCACAGGTACCTTAACTCCTTCGTGCCTAAGGGTAAAACAAATCTAAAAGCGTAAGCCCAATTTTGTGACATGTGTTAGTAAAACCGTACATATCATCACAACTACTTTATGCATCCAGGTGAATTATACCTTGTTTTTTTCAGGAAAATTGGCTTTCACTAGGTGGTAAATTATAATATCTCCTGCTTTTTTTATTACCAAAAGACAACAGGCCAAAAATAGTAAAAAAAAAAAAAAATTAAATGTAGTTGTATATTTCTTGGTACTACCATAACCTACCACCATAGAGCCCAAAATAAATTCTCCTGCTCCTGACGATCGCAGAGATATCACATATGTGTATGTTAGGTGTTGTATGTACCAGTAGTACACCCCAAAAACAATAGTGCGCATTTTGCTTTTATATATCCTAACTAAAACTGACTGACACTCATACTAATAAAATAAATTAAAAAATACTGACCCTGACCTTTGATCATGACCTTGACCTTTGACCCTGACCTTGACCTAAACCCTAACCCTGGCACTGACTTAGATCAAATCTCCAATCTCTGTGCTGTGAGCGTGCCATGCTGCGTGCTCCCAGCAGAAAGGGAGGTATGCAAATATGCAGCCCCATGGCAAAAAGCCCAGGGCAGGGGGGCAGCATATTTGTGTAACATCTGTGTGAAGGGGTTAAACATTCCCTAGAAGGCACACCAGCCACAAAATGTGATCCATTGCCTTCCAAAAATTAGTCTTTTCAAGCATAATATCATACAGCTGCACAGAGAATCCTTTACAAATTACTTTGGGTAAAATTAGTGAAATTTCCACTGGTGCCCAAGAATATACATTGTATTTAAAGCTAAACGCCATTCTTCCCTTCAGTCTTGCATGGTTGTACAGGCTCCTCTCCTGTACTTAAATTGCTACTTACTTTTATTTTGCTACATATTGTGAACATCTCACACTGTGCATTAAATGCTGCAGCAAGTCAGATATAGCCCCCACCTCATTTCTTGGCTGGAGGAAGCATCATCTAACCCTTTCCTCCCCAGTCCTACTGTCTTTGGTCCACCCATTTCATTCATTGTATTTCATTTTTTTTTTCAATCTTGGAAGCTCAAAAATACATAAGGGCATTACCTGGTGTGATCTGCATGCAAATGCAACCTGCCTAGGGTCACCCACTCCTCTCGATTACATCAAGGCCTTTGTAATATTTGCATAACTCCTCCCAAGAGCCAGTCCACTGCTTGCATCGGGGCTGAGGGCTCTCAAGAGAAATACTGAGACAAGGTATTGTGATGTTATCAGATAGCTATGTACAGCACCATAACTAGACCCTACCAACAGCCATGATCTGTCAGCATTGCATAGAGAATTACACAGATCCAGTAATGACATCACTGATTCTAAAATAGAGTTTGTAATGAAAAGTGGAAAGGTTTTATTTACAAAATGTATTAGCATGTGTATTGGCGGGGGGGGGGGGGGCAGAACTAGGGAGGGCAAAATACAATATAAGCAGTTTAAACTTCAGTTTAAAAAAAACAAAAACAAAAAAAAACATACAAATAACAGACATGCTTCACTGCCCTCACTTTGTTATATGACACTTGGCATTGTCAAGCTTATATGAAAGTATGCACATAAAGTATGTTTGTTATAAAAAAACTGTTAAAATGAATGCATTTACAGTGTTTTTAGAATATGTCTGTTATAGTTATCCCATTAGTTGGCCAACTAATGTGATTTTATATGGATATTGTGTAAACAGTTGAATTATGAAAATCTACATTTGCAATATAACAATAACCCTAACAAATATGTTGTATTATAGATGTTCATCTTTTTGGACATTTATAAACTAGACAGCCAGCTAGACCCCAGCCTTCACATTTTACAGAGCAGTTTAAGCCACCTTTCTTTGCAAAATAACTTTTCCCTGACAGTTATTCTATGCATTAAAATTCAAGCCTGTCAAACAGAGTTATTGGATGTGATATTGACATTTCAGTCACGTTGACCACCATTTCGCAGGACGCATTGAGGATAGAGTTGTAAAAAAATTGCACACTGGACTACACTAGCATCTGAAGTCTGCTAAAGGATCAATAATCATGTTGACTGATCAGGGCTGCTTAGAAATAAGTGGATGGAAGCTAGTAGGTTGGCTGTATATGAAACAATATTGTCTGTAATCTATACCTGGGATTAAGCAGGAGGGCTTTACACAGAGGGAAAAAAAAACAGAAAACTGCAAAAGTGTTCATACTTTTAGGATATAAATAAAAGAAGAATCTGCCTCTCTGGATAATTTGGTGACTATCTTAAGTTATAAGCCTGTAAAAAATAACTGCATTGGCCCTGGCTATATTGATAATGATGGAAGAAGGAAAAATATGGGGAGGGCACGGGGATAAAGGTATTAAATGCACTATAACAGGTATTATTTGAAGGCCTTGTTATTAGCAGATATACTTCAAGCACTGTTAATATGTCATGGTTCGGTGGGTTAGGTCTAACTTCAGTGGGTTAGGTCTAATTGGTAGCTGTTCGAGGACTTGTAAGCCAAGCAGTATCTCCATTTTAGATAATATTAAGTGTAAGTATTGTATTTGTTGTGCTACATTTCCTCCATAAGGCAGTAAAAAAGTTTGATTCATGCTAGCTATTCACTCAGTTTGGGGATAGTGTTGTGTCTCCAGTATTGAGGGATGAGGCTTTTGCCTGATTTTTTTTAGAAAAAAATGGTTGATATTTGTCCATACCATCTCTTCGGTCGGTGCCCCCATAGAAAGCTGCTTTCTATGTGGGCACTCGTTCAGGCTTGCTCCCAAGCTTCACTGTCTGCATCTATTGACATGAACAGTGGGGCTCGACCCTGCCCCCCCACTGCCTTGTCATAGGATTTGATTCTCGTTGCTATCACTCTGCCCAGTAAGGGGGACAGAGCCAGGTGAGCCATTGATCTCATGCACATCACTCACTCTAGATCGGATTTACGTAAGTATAAGGGGAACCACTGCGACAGAAAGTTCTTTACCTTAGTGCATAGAATAGTACCACATTTTTGGTACACTTCCAAAACAAAACTCTGGGAATTGCAGGACTTTTAAAAATGTGTGGGTTTATAAGGTGGTTAGGTCCAACAAGGTGTATAGGAGGTGTCTCTTATTTACTATCTACAATCTCTTTTTTATTGTGAATGGGTTCTTATAATTCAAAGCCTTCTGTTATTGGGCAAGAAGAGAGGATTGGCAGGCAGAGTGGCTGCAAAGTGGCTGCAAACAGCTCTGCAGCTGCTGTATCGGAGACCAAAGGTCCTGTGATGAGTGCCAGAAGCTGCAGCTTTTGTTGCTCAGTAAAAATGAAAATCCGTGTTGGACTACACCCCTTATAAGCCAGCAAATTTTTATTTTTTAATCAGGTAACTTTTAATTGAAACAAATTTAAATATAGTTTTTTTTCAAAAAAGATAGCACAAAGAAAAAAGTGACAGTACATGCATCACATTGCAACAACATGATGAAGCATTGTCACAATATAAAAAGCAATAGCATCTAAAGCCAGCAGATTTTTAAAAGTGTTGCAATTCCAATTCCACTTTCCACTTTAATGCGGAACCAAAAGCAAAACTTTTTTTCCATTTTGAATAGAGTAAGGGAGGGTTAGAACCTGTCAGGTTTTTTTTTTTTTTTTTTGTCACCTGGGTCCTATTGTGGATATTTTCATTCACTTCCTGTCCCATAACCAAAACAGGAAGTGAGGTAAACCCTGGTTTTCACCAGGGTCACCAGAACTAGTCTCTCCACTGGAATATTCCCCCTCTAAACCTGTTCTGGAGGCAACCCAAAATGTAGTATTCTCCTTCACTTTAACTCTTGGTGTTAACAATCACTAGGAAAATTAAGTAAGAAAAACATGACAAGTGTTTTAAACCCTTTCTTCCCTATCCATAACTAAAACTAATGTGGCCTTTTGTTATATTTTAAGGCATGGAAATAATTTTGAAGAAAACTGGGAGAGATGTTTGATCATTTATATTACCAGCCTGTGTTTGATAAAGCTATATTTGAACCAGGGATGATATAGCAAGTATTTAAGGAATGTAAAATGTATTTTTCAAACTTGGGTTCCCATATTGATAAAGAAGGGGGAGTGTTAACCTTCAGGAAACTTTGAGATCAAAAATATAGAAAAAATAAATTTTCCTTCTCCCACTTGGGGACAATATATAGAATACCACTGGGGGGGGAGGGGGACATTATACGTTTAGGATTTATAAGGTCAGAAAGATATAAGAAAAGAGATGGAAGATGCAATTTTGCACAAATATAAATTTGATGAAAACTGCTGTAAGTGCTAATTTGAGGGGGATGTATTTAAAATGAATAAAGAGAGACTATGAGCTCCATTCACAGAACCAGATCCCATGTGGTATGTAGGTGTCCAGACACATTTGCCTAAATACTGCATGTGATCCTGAAACTGTCAATTTACTATAACGTTCTGCAGTATTTACTGCAAAACGCAGAAAAAAATTAGTAAATACCATATGAGCTGGTGCTAAACTCAATTCACTGAAGGAAATAAATAATTAAATGCATATAGTAACTAAGTAGTGATTGAGGCATGCAGTATTTAGAAAATGTGTATTGGTTGTTAAGGAATGGGCAGCCACTGCATCCTTAACAACCTATGAGTCATCAGAATTTCCGGCAATAAAAAAAATAAGAAAAAAATGGCATGGGATCCCACCCTCCAATCTACACCAGGTCCTTCATTTCTGGTATGGATTTTGAGGGGAACCCCATGGCAACATTTAAAAACAAATAATGTGAGGTCCCCCAAAATCCACCCCTGACCCTTATCCAAACATGCAGACTAGCAGCTAAGGAAAGTGGGGGTTAGCGAGTGCCCACCCTGAACTATAACAGGCCACATGCCCTCAACATGGGGGGGTGCTTTGGGGTGGGGGCTCAGCCCCCTTGTGACATTACCAACCCAGCATGCCCATGGTCGGTGATGTCACAAAGGGGCAGTGCCACCCAGTAATGTCCCAGGTGGACCGCCCCTTTATTTATTTAATGTCGGGAGGTGGCAGAGCTGTCAGCAGGTGGGGGCCTTCATTGGGAGCAGTTTTTTTTTTCTTTTCAGGTCGGCAGTGATGGCGGGCATTGTGATGATGGATCTATACCAGTATACTAGGGGACAGTTTTTTATTTTACATTTTTTTAATAAAGGACTTCTGTGTTTTTTTTACAATACACTTCTTTTTTTGGTGAATGAGTAGGGGTACCATGTACCCCATACTTATTCATATGTGAGGCCAGGATCTGAGGGCCCCCTTCTTAAAGAGGGGTTCCAGGTTCTGATAATCCCCGTAGACCTCAACAAACACAGGCCAGGGTTGTGGGGAAGAGGCCCTTGTCCTCATCAACATACCCCAACATTGCCCCAAATCACCCCCCCGTGTTGACAGCATGTGGCCTGGTATGGTTGAGGTGGGTGAGCACTCGCTCGTCCCTATCTTTCCTGACCTGCCAGGCTACATGCTCGGATAAGGGTCTGGTATGGATTTTGGGGGGGCCCATTTTTTTTCCTAATTTTCCATTGCCGGCAATTTTTTTCTACATTCAGCTCTAGCGGGGAACCCCACTGACAGCTGATGACTCATCAGGTGTGAAGGACTAGACATGTGCAATTCGTTTTGGTCAGAATACAAATTCAGACAAATGTGCTGAATTATAATTGTTCTGAAAAGTTGGAATTCATTAGAAAAATGAATAAACGTAACAAATTTTAACAGATTTCAACTAAATTTGTTACATTTCGTTACTATTTCATTCAGAGATTTGGATACAACATAATCCCAGAATGAAATAGTAACGAAAAGTAACAAATTTAGTTGAAATCCGTTAAAATTAGTTACATTTATTAATTTTTCTAATGAATTCCAATTTTTCAGAACAATTAGAATTCAGATCAGTGGAAAACCGATCGACCGATTTGAATTCTGTGTGAAGAAATAGCTGGTTGTTAAGCAGTGGGGCAGGAAGCCAGCATCCTGTGTCCTTAACAACCATGAGTCATCATCTGTCAGCGGGCTTACCCACTGACAGATGAATGTAAAGATAAAAAATGCTGGCAATTCCCGGCAATAGAAAAATGTTAAAAAATGGCATAGACCCTTATCCGAGCATGCAGCCTGGCAGGTCAGGAAAAGGGGGACAAGCAAACACCCTCCTCCTGAAATATACCAGGCCACATGCCCTCAACATGGGGAGTGGGTGCTTTTGGTGCCCCAAAGCACCTTGTCCCCATGTTGATTGGGACAAGGGCCTCTTCCCAACAACCCTAGGATGTGGTTGTCGGGGTCTGTGGGTAGGGGGCTTATTCGAATCTGGAAGCCCCCTTTGACAAGGGGGCCCCCAGATCCCGACCCCCCTATGTGAATGGGTATCGGGTACATCATACCCGTACTCATTCACCAAAAAAGTGTCAAAAAGCAAGAAACACTGAAAACTCTTTTTGACAAGTCCTTTATTAATATTAAAAAATGGTGCCCCTCGATGTACATCCATCATCCATCACAACGCCTGCTGTCCCGAAAAATAGAAAAATTTCAAAAAACGCTTAGCCTCCTACCAGGCTACTCACCGTATGCCCTCTCTTCGGCTTTGACAGCTCATATATAGGCAAGGGGTGGGGCCACCCGGTTACATCACGAGTTGGCAACGCCCCCTTCTGATGTCACATGATGTCACATGACATCAGAAGGGGGCAGTGGTACCAGGTGACATAACCGGGTGGCCCCACCCCTTGCCTATATAAGAGCTGTCAAAGCCGAAGAGAGGGCATATGGCAGGTAGCCTCTTAGGAGGCGAAGCACTTTTTGACATTTTTCTATTTTTCGGGTCGGCGGGTGTCATGATGGACATCAAGGGACACAATTTTTTTCTTTTTTAATAAAGGACTTGTCAAAAACTGTTACCTGTGTGTCTTACTTTTTGACACTATTTTTGGTGAATGACCATTTCAAAAATGTCAAAAAGTGCTTTGCCACCTAAGAGGCTACCCACCGTATGCCCTCTCTTCAGCTTTGATAGCTCTTATATAGGCAAGGGGCGGGGCCACCCGGTTACATCACCCGGTGGCACCGCCCCTTCTGACATTACGTGATGTCATGCGACACCATTTTTTTCTTTTAATAAAGAATTTGTTTCCTGTGTTTCTTACTTTTTGACACATCTTTTGGTGAATCGGTAAGGGTGCGATGTACCCGATACCCATTCACATGGGGGGGAGGTCGGGATCTGGGGCCCCCTTGTTAAAGGGGGCTTCCAGATTCCAATAAGCCCCCCACATGCAGACCCTGACAACCACAGCCCAGGGTTGCCAGGAAGAGGCCTTTGTCCCCATAATGTGCCCATGTTGAGGGCATGTGGCCTGGTATTGGTTCACTCGCTCGTCCCTCCCCCCTTTTCTGACCTGCCAGGCTGCATGCTCAGAAAAGGTTCTTGTATGGATTTTGGGGGTCCCACACCGTCTTTTTTTTCATTTTGGTGTGGGGTTCCCCTTGAAATCCATACCAGACACGAAGGGCCTGGTATGGACTGGGGGGAACCCTACGTCATTTTTTTACATTTTTCTATTGCCGGGCAATTTCCGGCATTCTTTATCTTTATATATATATTACTCATGGTTGTTAAGGATGCGTATGGCTGGCTTCCTGGCCCGCTGCTTTACAACCAGCTATTTCTTCACACAGAATTTGAATCGGTCGATCGTTTTTCGACCGATCTGAATTCTAAGTATTCTGAAAAGTTGGAATTCATTAGAAAATGAATAAATGAAATGAATTTTAATGAAAACTAAACAAAATTCAATGAAAACAAAACAATACGAATTCTGAAACCAAGCTGAACGAATTCCATAACGAAACAAAATTAGTAACATAACGAAACACATTTTTCCATTCTGCACATGTGTATTAAAGACATGGCGGCTGCCTGCTCCTTTACAACCATGACAGTTACTGGTTGTTAATGAAACCAAAAGCTGCCCGCTCCTTAACAACACTGCATTTACTACCGGTAATAAATACACCAGCTACCACCAGAAGTTAAATTACAGAATGTTTACACTATTAGTCCCATCATGCCTCTGCCTCTGGGTGTCATGCTTGTGGCTGTCAGAGTCTTGCTATTCCTCATGGGACTTGTAGTTCTGCAACAGCTGGAGGTCCGTTAATTACATATCCCTGCTCTAAATACTTCAAACTGAGGGTTGGAATTGCCTGAAATCTTGCTCAACCTCTCCAGATTTAAACTACTTCTGTGGGCCTATTAGATGATTCTGGAGTAAATTGACCCTGCAGCTGAGTGATATAATTGGACAAAGAGTGTCACTGCGATTTGACAATATTGTATCAATGAAAGTAAAGCAATAATAATGAAAAACAACTGTTGATCCTTATGGCTTTAAATGCATTATTAATAAGATGGTTAGAGAAAATGATTCCAAGAGTTCAAGAAGTTCAGCATAAAATATCTAAATGCATAACTATAGAATGTAACAATGACCTTAGTCGTAAAGTGCATATTATAGGGCATAAGTTTAACCTCCCTGGCGGTATGATTATGTCGGATTTTAGGTGCTGAAAACGGTACAATTATTTTGCATGGAAATTTGGCGTTTTATATTGTAGGCCTGTAATTCTTAGCAATAACACACTTAAATCTGTCCAAACAAGAGTCTAGTAGATATCCCGGGTATGATGAAGTTTGAAAAACAAAATCATAAATTATAATAAATAAATATAAATAATAAAAAATAATAATAATATAATAATAAAATAAATTTCCCCACAATTCACTATCGCTCAATTCTGCAAGTGTTCTAATTTACTATCGCTGTTTTCTAGCTGGTCTAAAGCCACTTTTGATGTAAACAGACACTTTATGGTTGCTATGGACAATCTCAAGTTTCCAGGCAGAAAGAACAGTATATAAAATAAAAAACTGCATGCAGGGCATTGGACAAAGCACTAGGGATTGAGAAAAGGGATGTGAAATGATCTCATATAGTACTGCAATCTGTAAGTTTACAGTACTGCATGTTTTATTATTTTTACATTTTTTTAATTTGCCGCCAGGCTCCGCCCCTGTGTGTCATGACGCTCGCAGGGAACGGAGCCTGGCACAGAGAGGCTTTAGGAGGAGGACAGAGCCCGCAGACACCGCGGGGGGACATCACAGGATCCTGGGGACAAGGTAAGTATACTGCACCAGGATCCTGCAATGTAATCCCGAGGCTCACGGTTACCGCTAATGGTGCTGAAATTTAACCCCGAGCCACACTCGGGAATACCATCAGGGAGGTTAATAAAATGTGATTTAAATTTCTAAAAAAATATCCTATTCAGCAAGTTTTATAAGCGGAAACATGTTTATTAAGTGTTTTGTTTTTCTTTTTGGGATACTGTGTAAAAAATACTATGTGTATTACTTGCTTCTTCTTTATATTGATTGTAATTTTTGTAAAAATGTAATAAAAATGTATTTAAACAAAAAAAAAAAGAGGAACTGTACTATGGAAGTTGGGCCCACAAAAAGTCAAGCGGATAGCAAAGAATTAGTCATTGCTTTTAGACTCCCTGCAGCTAAGCTTTTCCCCGGGACCACATTTTTTAATGCTTGTTCCCTGTTCTGTCTCTGTGTGGAGGTGACCATCTTGGTAGTGGAGCCTAAGGGAGTCATGCTTTGGCTGTCAGAGTCTTGCTTCATTGTTTTTAATAAAAACTTGCCCTATGGTATTACGCTATTGGAGTTCCCTACTTTTATCCTGCACAGAGCAGGAGTGCTGCATAGGGCTGTGCAGTGGTTGTGCACGCACAAATCCCTTTGAGCAAGAGGCAGATTTTTCAGTGGCCTACCCCATTAGTATATAATTAGTATGAACAGTGATCTGTCATCTCCCCTAGACAGTCACATCCCCCTCTTCAGTTAGAACATAGAGAGGGAACACAATTAACCCCTTGATCGCCCCCTAGTGTTAACCCCTTCCCTGCCAGTGACATTTTTACAGTAATTAGTGCATTTTTATAGCACTGATCACTGTATAAATGCCAATGGTCCCAAAAATGTGTCAAAAGTGTCTGATGTGTCCGCCATAATGTTGCAGTCCTGTTAAAAATCGCAGATCGCCGCCATTACTGATAAAAGAAACTTAAAATAAAAATGCCATAAAACTATCCCCTGTTTTGTAGATCAATATACGCTTATTGCGATTTTTATTACCAAAAATAAGTAGAAGAATACATATCGGCCTAAACTGCAAAAAAAATAGCTTTTTTTTTTTTTTAAATGTGGATATTTATTATAGCAAAAAGTACAAAATATTGTGTTTTTTTCAAAATTGTTGCTCTTTTTTGTTTATAGCGCAAAAAAATAAAAAACGCAGAGATGTTTAAATACCACTAAAAGAAATCTCTATTTGTGGGGAAAAAAGTACATCAATTTTGTTTGGGTAAAGCGCCGCATGACTGTGCACTTGTCAGTTAAAGTGACGCAGTGCCGAATTGCAAAAATGCATGGTCATTAAGCAGCCAAATATTCCGGGACTGAAGCAGTTAAAGAGTATCTCAAGGTAAAACAAAACAAAAACAATGTTTTGTATGTGTCTGTAATGCATACATTTCCCCTAGCCATTTATCCCTTTCAATGTGAGAGTCTCTTTTGCATTTTTTTGCACACATGCTAAAATGCACATTTTAGGCTTGAAGATTAGTTAAAAGCCCATGACATATCTATATATCTATATAGATATATAGATATATACACAGTATTTGAAGGCAGAGAACCTGGAGAATAAAATGGTGGTATTTCCATACACATATTGTCAGTAAAAAATAGACTGAAGTTCATTTTGTATATATATTCTTTTATCGTATATTGCAATACATGTTCAAATTGGCCAACTGCACCAAAGTGATCCCTCTTTGCTTTGGCCATTAAATTCAGTGCAGGGCGAGTTTGGAGCAGGGAAGACCAGACTGACCATTTCCTGGCTGAAGCGATCAGTCAGGAAACTGTCAGCTGGAGGACACAGAGTGGCAGGGCCAGACTGCCCTGGCGCCACTTTGAGCTGAGCTGAGGCTGCAGCGCTTCCCCTCCCTCTCTCTCTCCTCCTCTTGCGTATCACACACACACCGGGCATTTCCCACTCTGTGTCACAGAGCTGGGTCTGTGTTTGGCAGTGCTGTAACAAGGTCCTGCCCCCCTAGACCGGCTTGTGTGATAGTAGATTGAATCAGTGTTCCGCCTATGAAACAAGCCGGTCTAGGGGAACGGGACCTTGTTACACCGCGCCGCCGAACACAGACCCAGCTCTGTGACACACAGCAGGACATGCCCGCTGTGTGTGATCCATCATCCAGGCAATGGTGAGTCTGTATTGATGATGGGCACAGTAAAGCTCACAGTGAGGCTGCATTTGATGGAGCACAGTGAGGCTGCATTTGATGGAGCCAAGAGAGGCTGCATTTGATGGAGCACAGTGAGGCTGTATTTGATGGAGTACAGTGAGGCTGCATTTGATGGAGCACAGTGAGATTGCATTTGATGGGGCACAGTGAGGCTATATACAGTATCTCACAAAAGTGAGTACACCCCTAAATGAAAATTTCCAAATTGGGCCCAAAGTGTCAATATTTTGTGTGTGTGGCCACCATTATTTTCTAGCACTGCCTTAACCCTCTTGGGCCTGGAGTCCTCTTCCACTCCTCCATGATGACATCAAGGAGCTGGTGGTTGTTAGAGACCTTTCCCTCCTCCACCTTCTGTTTGAGGATGCCCCTCAGATGCTCAATAGGGTTCAGGTCTGCAGACATGCTTGGCCATTCAGTCAATCACCTTTTACCCTTTGCTTCTTTACCAAGGCAGTGGTCATCTTGGAGGTGTGTTTGGGGTCAATATCATGTTGGAATACTGCTCTGCGGCCCAGTCTCTGAAAGGAGGGGATCATACTCCGCTCCAGTATGTTACAATTCATGTTGGCATTCATGGTTCCCACAATGAACTGTAGCTCCCCAGTGCCGGCAGCACTCATGCAGCCCCAAACAATGACAATCCCACCACCATGCTTGACTGTAGGCAAGACACACTTGTCTATTTACACTTTATCTGGTTGCCACCACACACGCTTGACACCATCTGAACCAAATAAGTTTATCTTGGTCTCATCAGACCATGGGACATGGTTTCAGTAATCCATGCCCTTAGTCTGCTTGTCTTCAGCAAACTGTTTATGGGCTTTCTTGTGCATCATCTTTAGACGACACCATGCAGACCAATTTGATAAAGTGTGTGGCGTATGGTCTGAGCACTGACAGGCTGACCCCCCCACCCCTTCAACCTTTGCAGCAATGCTGGCAGCACTCATACGTCTATTTCCCAAAGACAACCTCTGTATATGATGCTGAGCACGTGCACTCAACTTCTTTGGTCGACCATGGCAAGGCCTGTTCTGAGTGGAACCTGTCCTGTTAAACCGCTGTATGGTCTTGACCACCATGCTGCAGCTCAGTTTCAGGGTCTTGACTGTCTTCCTATGACCTAGGCCATCTTTATGTAGGGCAACAATTCTTTTTTTCAGATTCTCAGGGAGTTTTTTGCCATGAGGTGCCATGTTGAACTTCCAGTGACCAGTATGAAAGAGTGAGAATGATAACACCAAATTTAACATACAAACTGTTGGTTTACAGTAGAATCCGCCCTAACCCGTAAAAAACCACCACTGCGCTCTAGGAAATAAGAAATGGTGATCCTATAGCTGCCACTTAAAAAAAACAATATGTGGACCGAATTCAAACCTCTAAATATGTGAGAATGAATCGTGGCGCTACCGTAGTGCCCGCCCATATGTAACTCAAAACGAATAAAGGGATGATTGCTGTGCCAGATAGCCAATCCCATGAAGAAGTCTTTGTACAAAACATGTCTGGGCATGGCTATACAGCATTCTAGAACGTATGACGTAAGACGTAGTGATGAGACACAGAGCAGTGGTTAGCAAAGGATTTGTCCTAGGAACGGGTGAGTTTGTTACCAGCATCCACACTCCCTGGGTCCGCCACGACCGCTGCCATGTGGTTTACACCACTGCATAGATTACAATGATGTGATTTGTCCTTTGCCTGTTGTTATCCAGTCACATGTGAGTACAATGATGATGGATTATTAAGTTTTTAATAAAGTTGTGAACGTTATCACACTATTGGAGCGCTCTTTTTCATTTACATGTGGAGCTAATACTTCAGGAAGAGCATATGATATACACACCATTGGGCTCCGGAGATCATATTTTAAACCCTCTTATGAAAGGGTTGAGGTGATTCTGGCCAAACACGAGAGTGTGAGGCTATAGCAGCTGGTGAGTTTGCATTTTAGAGGGGAGTGGAATCACTGAGGTGCGGTGGATGATTACAAGATTCACATTTTGTTTTTCATACCGGATATCTCATCACTTTTTGGATTTTTTGTTCACACTGCATATGAACTGTTTTTTTGATTTATCATTCCTTGTTAAGTGATATGCACTTGGCACATTTATCACGAGGTGCATTACATCTGTTTTACTGCACGTTATATATGGATTGTCATTATTTATTTATTTCTCTTTAAGAAGTGACACATTCATTTCACCAGGTCCATCTGTGACTTGTTGTTTATATTGTATATGGTTTGTTCTTAAGCATTGTCACCACCCACTGGTATTTTTTGAGAAGTGCTATAGATGTTGTACACTTGTCACAGGGTGTCATATATGTGTTCAAACCACTTCATTTTATTTTCACTGAGAAATTAGATTTTTTTATTCACATAGATTTCTAAGCATTTATCTTCTTTACGGTAGCGTCATTATTCATTCTCACATACTTAGAGGTTTGAATTTGGTTCACCAAATTTAACACACCTGCTCCCCATTCACACCTGAGACCTTGTAACACTAATGAATCACATGACACCGGGGAGTGAAAATGGCTAATCGGGCCCAATTTGGACATTTTTATACAGGGGTGTGCTCACGTTTGTTGCCAGTGGTTTAGACATTAATAGCTGTGTGTTTAGTTATTTTGAGGGGACAGCAAATGTACACTGTTATACAAGCTGTACACTGCTTTACATTGTAGCAAAGTGTCATTTTGTCAGTGTTGTCACATAAAAAGATATAATAAAATATTTACACAAATGTGAGGGGTGTACTCACTTTTGTGAGATACTGTACCTAATATTATGTATACATGGTGTTGTGATAAGTAAATAGATAACCAACATGTCAAGTCTTAAATTTGTGCATTACCAAAAAAACAATAAAAAACCCACGCTACTCATACTCTTTCTATGTAGTACTATTGCTCATAAGTGGTCACTAATCCACTTGATACAATCCAAACCTCATCCACACAGAGCTGTACAGTACATAAAATAACATATACGAAAAACACACTAAGTCCATGATTAGTGCTTGGTGCATACACGGGTCACACTATACACTCCCCCTTTTTTTTAATGATTTTCCACTGTAATATGTTCAGTGCACAACTTCATTCATAAAGTGATCATGTGCTTTAACCGCTTTCCGACCAGCGTGTGCCGATTTACGTCGGCAGAATGGCACTCGTAGGCAAAAGAGCATACAGACAAAACAAATTGGATTCAAAGAGGCTTGATTTACCATGTAACTATATTTATAGTAATGTACGATTGGAGCGTGATTGCCTTTCAGCCCCTGAAAGCCTTGGCCCCCTCTCTGTTTGGGACAATTATTGGTTTTAAGAAGTGGTGATGCGGGCACGTGCCCTCCACGGTCTCTGTGACCGTGACCGTGGGTCCTGTGGACTCAATGTCCACTGGGTGCCCGCAATCGTGTCACGGAGAGGAAGAACGTGGAGATGCTTTTGTGAACAAAGCATTTCCCTGTTCCACCTAGTGACAGGACAGATATCACTCGAGAGCATTGATCACTGTCCTGTATGTGGAAGCCCAGCCCCCTCACGGTTAGAATCACTCCCTAGGACACACTTAACCCCTTCACTGCCCCCTAGTGGTTAACCCCCTTCACTGCCAGTGTCAGTTACACAGTAATCAATGCATTTTTATAGCACTGCACGCTGTATAAATAACAATAATCCCAAAATAGTGTCAAAAGTGTCCGATCTGTCCGCCATAATGTCGCAGTCCCAATAAAATCGCAGATCGCCGCCATTACTGCTAAAAAAAATGTAAAATAAAAATGCCATAAAACTATCCCCTATTTTGTATACGCTATAAATTTTGTGCAAACCAATCAATATACGCTTATTGTAATTTTCTTTACCAAAAATATGTAGAAGAATACATATCAGCCTAAACTGAGGAAAAGCATTGTTTCTTTATATATTTTTGGGGGATATTTATTATAGCAAAAAGTAAAAAATATTGCATTTTTTTCAAAATTGTCGCTCTTTTTTTGTTTAAAGCGCAAAAAATAAAAACCGCAGAGGCGATCAAATACCACCAAAAGAAAACTCTATTTGTGGGAAAAAAAAGACATCAATTTTGCTTGGGTACAGCGTTGCACGACCGTGCAATTGTGAGTTAAAGCAGCGTAGTGCCGAATCGCAAAAAGTGCCCTGGTCAGGAAGGGGGTAAAATCCTCCGGGGCTGAAGTGGTTAAAATACTCCGTGTCCCCTCAAGTGTTCCCATACTCATTGGAAATGTTTGATCCCTGTGTAATGAATGTGTTTAAGGTGTTACCAGGTGAAAATGTTAAAATTCCTATTTCAAATGTAACATTGTGTCATTGCTTAGCTTGTTAAATCTTAACTCTAATGCCCCGTACACACGGTCGGATTTTCCGATGGAAAATGTCCGATCGGAGCATGTTGTCGGAAATTCCGACCGTGTGTGGGCTCCATCGGACATTTTCCATCGGATTTTCCGACACACAAAGTTGGAGAGCAGGAGATAAAATTTTCCGACAACAAAATCCGTTGTCGGAAATTCCTATCGTGTGTACACAAATCCGACAGACAAAGTGCCACGCATGCTCAGAATAAATAAAGAGATGAAAGCTATTGGCCACTGCCCCATTTATAGTCCCGACGTACGTGTTTTACGTCACCGCGTATAGAACGATCGGATTTTCCGACAACTTTGTGTGACCGTGTGTATGCAAGACAAGTTTGAGCCAACATCCGTCGGAAAAAATCCTAGGATTTTGTTGTCGGAATGTCCGAACAAAGTCCGACCGTGTGTACGGGGCATAAGAAATTCAGATAACAACAGATATCTGCTAGTTCCCTTTTCTCAGTCTGAAGCCGAATCACAAAGAATTATAAATTGCACCAAAGGCAGACATGACATCAACATCCAATGTTTCAAGAGGAAGTTACCAAGATATTTAATAATAGCTATGATTAATTGCTAAATTTGCTGAAATTGTTGCTAAAACTGCTGAAGTTGCTAAAAACTCAGACAATGTCACAATAAAGTGTTTTGCACATGCCGTATTCTCTGTCTGAAAAAAAGTGTATAAAACTGAAGGAAAAAGAGGAAATAAAACTCAGAAGTTTTTATTCTGAACTGAGTGTCAGAGCTTCATTGCATGCATGCTTTTACATTTAATTTGATAAGGGGTAGATATAATAATATCAGACTTTTGTTCTGAATCCAAAACATTTTGGCGCTCAAACGTGGAGCTCAAGGCTATGGTCCCAAGTAGCCGATCCAGAAGGGAGCGGAACAAGCCAACACGGAGAGACAGGAGGAGACTGATCGCCTCTAAAAATGGTAAGACACTTTTGATAACTTGTATATCTAGTCTACTGTTTATCCTGTACCCGTGGCTGATTAATCTCTGTGCCCATATTGGCTTCCTGTGGCCCTCAAAGACAGGTATTAATCTTGCCTTGAGTCTGTTGATAAGTTAAGGAACCTGCAATTATATCTACCGCCTGTTTTGTTCTGTTCTGTTTTGTTCTGGTCAATTTTGTTTTGTGGTGGCTGTTGGGAGTTGGGGATTGCTTATATAGTCACGGATGACGGATGAAATTAGTTGACGTGGTTTAAACTTCTCCTGGGACTAGGAGAAGGTGTCAACGACGTGGTTAAACTTCTCCTGGGGTGGATAAAAATAAATAATTGTGCGGCAAAGCACCGGTAGTACAGTAAGTAGGGGAAACTGCAGGGGGGGCGTCAGGAACACGCATAGCCGCATGGGGGATCCCGTGACAGTTTGAGTAATCCTGTACTTCACTGCGGCCATCACATATCTTGTTGTTGGTTGATTATGTCATGTCCTAAATGTGTTTGCGGGGACTGTTGTTTGGCATACATGAAGGAGGCTGGGGGTTGGTTAAAGTGGTAGAGCCAGGATATAAGAGAGAAGCTCTTGGTTACAAACCCTTGTTAGCAGAGATCACAGATGTGTTGGTATTTAGATTAAACATACATTATCCAGTTAAACTTGAAGTTGGCAAGTTGCCACAGGCTATAGAAAGTGAAGTTAAAAGGAGGGGACACGCAGCCGAAAGGTGTCCATCGCAACTTCAACAACCAGAGCAGTTTGAAGAGGAAGGAAAAAAATATAATGAGGAATTTGGGCATGGTTCTGGGAAATGTAGATGACATTTAAAGTGGTGTATTGAATATTAGTTACTGTACTCCTTATCTATTTGTTAACTGTCTTGTTGAGAGTAATAAGTAGTCACATGTTACTCGCTCCTCCACCTGTGGCCACCTGAGTGGGCAGGGCTGTGACTGGTCTACGTTTTGGGAAGACGCGTGTAAGGAGACTTGCACGGAAGTCAAACACTGTAGATGTTCCTTTCTCTCTCTCTCTCTCTATCCATTTTGTCCTCGCTAACTTGAGACTGTGATATGGTCTGAACTGGTACCAGGTGACGGATAGAGGATTGTCGGACCCTTGAGCCCAGGACAGCCTTGTGACCCAATTAAAATCCTGAGCAGACACACATAAATATCACAGTCAATGTAGCAAGGTAGTGTTATATATTGGAAGGTGGTCCGAAAGAGGACAGGTGGTGGTCAGAGGATTGTCGGACCCTTGAGTCCAAGACAGCTTCATAAAACCACCATACAAACCCTGAGCCCGGACACATAAACTTCCCAATAGCTAACGATGGGGCAGAAATTGGAGAGGGTAGTTGGGCTTGTGATTTGGTATTACAGCGAGAAGGAGAGGACATCAGCTCCTCCTGACGTGATGACGTTCCGCATGTGCCGTCTGTAGGACAGGTGTCTACACAAGCCGGCCGGCTGCCTTGCTGTTTTATCTTTGTGCTATTGTAAGTGTTTTTCTATTTTCCAATAAACAAGTAATATCAGTATTACCCTATGTGGATTCCTTCCTTTCTTTTGGGGAACTTCTGATTGATACCTTCTGGCTACCCATGTGACTTGTGCTTGCCGAGATCTATGCTGGTGCTGACCCCTTTTTGGGGATTGTGGGATTATCGTTCCTTTGATTCCTCCTTTGGATAAAGGCCCTGGCCGGGTAACAGGTCACAAGCTTCCAAAGCTTGCCTTGGGGTAAGCGTGCACTTTATGTGGGGTTATCACTGCGGTGTGGTGGAGGATTTATTTAATCATCATAACAGAAGATTATTCACATGGGCTCAAGGCTTTGAACATTATCACTTTTTCATATAGATGGACACTTTATCTCAACCTGTGCACTTTTTTGTTTGATTATTAGAGTTTTTGGTTAAAACTTCTGGTTTATTATCACCGTTGTCAGCACTGCTACTTATGAGTCCATGCCAGAACAGGTACAACCCCAAAACGACAGACTGTTACATTTCAAGGCACACCCCGCATTGGATCCATCCCCATGTATGACTCATCAGCTGGGGCAATGGGTTCCTCCACGTCATTGTCCCATTTGACCACCTATATGGTGACACACATTTACAGTCCCTCTTATGCCCCTTGCAATCCAATACACAAATCCAGGAGCCATTACCCAGTACTTTCCCTAAACCCCCTTTGAATGGGTTCCTGGACCCTCACACCACCAAAGACAACGGCCCCAATACAGCCCCTTCCCTTCATCACAGAGAGTCTGACTTTAAGGAGTTTCTCTAATAACAGTGAATGTAGCAAATGTGCTATATTTATGCAAATGGTTTTAATTGTGTTTAAGCTGTATTAGCAATAACTGGTTTAAAATGTAGTTTAAAACGTTCAATTCCAATCAAAAATATATTTAAGAGTATTATAAATAAAGAGGAAGTTTATGTATTCTGGGCATTATGCCAAAAGAAGAACGAAAGAGGAAGTGCTTTCCTTGCGTAAATCTATATCTAGATTTAGGGCCCATTCACATCTGAGCATTTTATAGGTTATTCTGAAGAAAAAAAACAAACAATTATTCTGTATGTATGCATATCTCCACTCTAAAATGCCTGAAGCCTATATGTGTACAAGAGGTCACGCAAGGAAAGGCGAATCTGTTGAGAAATAGCACAAGAAGTTTACTGATTTGGGTTTTAGCGTGCTGAACAAAGCACATAGACACATGTTAATTTATTTCAGGTCTTAAAGAGTCAATCAGAAAGGGTCTTAGTATAGAGTAATGGAGCTTGAGACATTGTTATTAGTAGTTATTAGGTCCAGAAACCTCACAGAGCAGTAGAGAGTAGCTCCTCTCATGATGGCCTCTGACACACCCTATCTGCGCCCACCAGTACCAACTCCACGTGTCTGCTACAACTGCGGAAGACCCGGCCATTCCAGAAGGGAATACCGAAGCCCCCGGAAATTCACCCACAGGCAACCAAGCCCCAACTGTGGTCCACATGAAAATGCCCTGTACCAGAGACATGACACCCCACCTCGCCTACCACCTCGCCCACCTCTCCGGATCACATGGATCCCTTCTTCTAGCAAGCCTGTGTCACCTGCCCGCTACACCTGGACTGTTATGCCACAAGGTGCCCAGAACTCCCCCTCCCAATTTGCCAAGGCAATGGCCCTCATTCTGGACAACTGGATGAAGTTATGCCCAGACGTTGTACTCCTTCAGTATGTAGATGAATTCCTACTTGTGCAGATACCCTTAGTGATGCCTTAATATTCTCTGAAAGCCTCCTCCACTAGCTGGCTGAGCAAGGATGCAGGCGACCACGAAGGGACTGGCCTTAAAGCAAAAAGTCCAGAGAGAAAGTGATTTTCCTAGGCCTCTGCATCTCCCAAGGCACCAAACATCTCACTGAAGAAAGAGTTGCTGCAATCAAAGCCATCCCTTTGCCTCAAGGTCATAAACCCTTACATGCTTTCCTAGGATTAATCTCCTATTGCCGCTCTTGGATCCCAGAAGCCTCCCTCTTGATGCAACCCATTTATGATGCCCTTTCTCGCTTTCTCCAGAAGCTGTGGACAGTTTTGAAACTCTGAAGGAGATCCTTTCAACAGCCCCTGCTTTGGGGCTAAAGGACTTTCAAACTGTTTGTCTCAGAGAGGCAAGGACATGACACAGAAATTTTGGCTCAGGCCCATGGTAACAGATTCAGACCCATTGGGTATTGCTCCTGTCAACTGGACTCAGTGGCCGGGGGGGACCCTCCTGCTTCAGAGCCATCTTTGTAGCCCAATGTCCCTCATGACATAACTGCCATACTAAACCAAGTACAGCCCAAGCACCTGTCTTCAGCATGACACATCAGACTCCAGTGTGCCTTGCTCCTACCTGATAACATCACTCTCCTCCAATGTGATACTCTCAATCCATCCACTCTACTTCCACTTCTCGAGGGGGGAACCTCTTTGGAGAATAATCCTCATCTCACCGCTTATGACTGTTTTGAGGTGATGAAAAAGGAGACTTCTCATTTACCGACAGTCAGTGAAACAGCCCTTGAGAATACTGACTTGACAATCTTTGTGGATGGTTCCAGATATGCTGATAGCACTGGACGATACCACACAGGATATGCAGTCGCCACCGAAGATACAGTTCTTCAGGCTTCAGCATTGCCTTCCTCCATGTCTGCCCAGGAAGCAGAACTCCGGGCTCTAACAATGACATGCAAATTAGCAGAGGTTAAAAGAGCTAACATCTATACAGACTCAAGATATGCCCTCGGCATTGCCTGCGATTTTGGATTTTGTTATTTGTACTCTTTACAATCCAAAGAGCCTGTGCTGACTTCAGGCAGCCTAAGAGTTTATAAAAGAGCACCCCAATATGCAATCCTATTTATGGCTGACATGGAGGACAAATTCCTGAAAAGCATACAACAAAGGCCATATAGATACAAATGCTATATTGATGATATTTTCATCATATGGACAAAAGGTGAAGAAAACCTAAAACAATTTTCCGCCTGGATTAACACCTTTTACCCATCAATAAATTAAAAATTTACTATTCAAACACATGTCAACTTCCTGGACACTACAGTATATATCAGAGATGATAAGCTGCACACCTCAATATACAGGAAATCCACTGGCAGATGCAATTGTCTCCATAGTTCCAGTTTTCACCCACCTCCAACACACTAAATGGGCCATCATACACAGCCAGACTATCAGATACCAGCGAATACGTTCAGACCCAGAAGACAGAAATAAACATCTCAGAACAACTCTTTCTCAATACCAGCATAAAGATGGCCTTGAAAACCCAAAGAGAAAATCTGCTTCAATACAAAGAGTAAAAAACAAATAACTGTGTACCTTTAGTAACCACATACAATCCAGCACTAGAAGGGATAAGAAAAATAATGAAGAATTTACAACTCATGATAACACAGGATTAAAATTACAATTGGTATTATTGGTGCAAAGATGCTGGTGTGTGCCTGGGGTTCTAAATGTAATCAATATAGATAAATATTTTCAAGATCTATAAAATAGTCAATAAGTCCATCAAAAAGTCCATAGGTAGGCTCACTTTAGTGGCAGCTCAGTGGTGATGCAATAAGCAGCTCAAGGGCACAACTGAGGAGAAAGCACAAGCCCCATATAAGAGTAGCATATATGGATTTTAATGTAGATAACAAGAGTGTTACTCACAAAAGTAAAATCATCAAGAGCATTAAGCACTGCAGATCATCAGCATCACTGGAACGGGGCCTCAGGATGGCCTCTGTGGCTGGGTACTCAGTGGGACATTGCCAGTGTATTCCGGTACTTCCTGGAGCCATGGAACGCACAGGCAGCCAATCGTGACGTCATTTCCCAGTTGTGATGTATTGATGTAGGCGACGCATTTGCAGAGCATGCGCTCCTTCTTCAGGCCTTAACCGTGCCATTTTGGAAGAGGGCCTATATAGATAAAGCAGGGACCGCAGGGTTCTACAGTCAGGCGGCGACCATGAGAGAGCAGTCACTATAACAATGGCATGAGGTCATATACAGGCGCACAGTACCAAACAATATAAAATCAAAATGAAAATACAAAAATGTAGGTCACTGTAACACCAACATGTACAGTATGGCTTGTCATTCACCTCTGTACGTGAGTCCAACCAATTAGCCTTTTTGGACCTTATGCTTTACCATCATGAAGGCCAAATACAAGCAAAAAATTATACAAAACCCACAGCCGGCAACTTGTTTTTGCACTACAACAGCTGCCATCATCCCAGATGGAATAACAATATCCCTAAGAGTCAGTTTTGCTGACTACATAGGAATTGCACTAGAGATAAGGACTATATAGAACAAAGTGTCCTACTCAAACACAAATTTATCAAGAAAGATTTCCTGGAGCCACTAATAGAACAGACATTCACTTTACATTATATATTTGTCAGGTCACCCCACAGTCCCTAGCGATACACAGAACTGTCCAGTTTGTGATCCAATTCCATGGGAAATTAAAAAAAATGGTATTGACCAAGCATTGGGCAATTCTATTGGAAGATCCACATTTAAAATCTACCCTTCCACCCAAACCCAGAGGGTTTCAAACTCCTCTGCCAGAGGGAAACTTTCTGGATCTACACTCTTGAAACCCTTGTGCCTGGTGACCTCAATGAGGAGATAGCAACAAAGGGGGTCCCCTAATGGTGGACTTTTCAGGCACATGTAAAAATCATAAAAGAGGTATACTTGGTACAAATATAATTTATTAAATTAACATAGTAAAATATGACAAAACTGTAACATCTATTGTTAGGAATGTAGATCCATCAGTATTACAATAGTGTATATACAGAGTTTTGAAGCAATACTTTTTCACCCGACGCGTTTCAGAGTCAATTAAACTCCTTCCTTGGGGGTAGTGTACGCTTTAAATAGTTCTGTGTTAAAGAAGATATATTGAAAAGATAATAGTCAGCATCTGAGTATCCATCAATAAAACATTTCATAATGTAATTTTCATATCTGATACACTTACTGTACCTGGGGGAGTGGGAAACCATGTTCCTTGGTGATGAGGCTCTATCGATGTACACGGACCACATTCTTGGGTGGTACCGGTACATCGATGATATATTCATCATCTGGGACGGACAAGCTGACTTACTCCAGCAGTGCCTCTTGAGGATGAATCATAATGACTTTAACTTAAACTTCACCATGTCTTTCGACACACAACGTGTCACTTTCTTAGATGTAGAAGCATACAGAGGAGAGGGAGGAGCTATTTTGAGCAGGCTATATAGGAAACCCACCGCAAGTAATGCAATCCTACACGCTACCAGCTTCCACTCTAAACCCCTTATGGATTCTATCCCTTTCAGCCAACATCTTAGATCAAGACGAAACTGTTCGGACAATAATATTTTTAAAATTGAAGCAAACAAACTACGTGAGCGACTGCTACAACGAGGCTACTCACATGCATCATTGAAACGATCGTTTAAAAAAGCCTCTTTAAGATCAAGGATGGAACTACTCTATTCAGAGAAATCCAAAAACCAAAACGATGCCAATACCATCAGAATCATCACAAAATACAACAACCAGCAAAAACAAGTCAAAAACATCATAGAAAAATACTGGCATATGCTGCAAAGCGATTCAGCATTTGGACCATTTGGATCTCCCAAGCCCCGCTTCACTTTCAAACGAACTACATCTCTAAGGGATAGAATCACCACTAGTGAATATAAAGGGGAATCAAACAAATCTCATTGCAAATATAGAGGGACTTTTAAATGTGGAGCATGCAATTATTGTCAATACATGCTCACACAGAAAAATCCCACCCACCCCAATGGTCAAACGTTTTACCCTAAACATTTTGCCAACTGTAGAACCCATGGGGTGATATACATGCGTCTATGTGAATGCACATGCTTCTATATTGGTAAAACAAAGGTGGAATGTTGGAGAAGAACGTATAGGCACATAACATGTATGAAAACCTGCGACCCTGATCTCCCCCTTGGGAGACATACCACACTAGTACACAATGGAAAGTTCCCAAAAATAAGATTTCTTATCCTGGACCGTGTGCACCCAAGTCCCAGAGGGGGAGACTGGAACAAAAGCCTATTACAGATGGAATCAAGATGGATATATAGACTAAAGGCCACTCAACCTCCGGGCTTGAATGAAACAATAGCCATAGTTCAAGCCATTTCTCGAGGGTTTTTCCTCAGGGGGTAGGGAACAATAATATTGAGATTTGTTTTCTCTCTTACATTGGTCTCCCCTCTAAACTCTAGGATTCGGATGCGAGCGATCCAGTTATATTTATCTACCCTTAGCTTCTGAGACTGGAATAAATAGGATAATGATGATTTTTTACTAATTCTTACCATCCTAGTGTATTACCATATTATCACTACACTATCCTATTACTGTATTTGTATACGGCATGATAAACAACGAATATGACATGCTATGTTCAATTTATGTATCTCTCGGGTATGCATGCAAAAAAACTTATGTTGATCCTGCCATTAACCTCCCCTCTCTGCTTATCTTAAAATAATTAGTCCGAAGACCTGGACTCTCTGTTTATCTACATTCTTGATATGTATCCAATAAGAAAATGTTTTTTACTGTTTTCCTATGCAAGAAACTCTGTTGATCCTGCCATTAAATTTGTCTTTCGATGTATATGATGACTTGAACCCTATACAATTTTTTGATATGTTGAAGCATGTATTTTCTAATATATAATAAAAGTCTCAACATGTCATTTATACCTGTGAGACTTTGCCTGTTACCAGTGTTCTCTTGTTCCCAGAACGTCATAAAATCATTACACTACACTTGTACTCTCATGTCTTAGTGGATGTTTTTTATAACATCACACTATTACTTTTACTTGATGCTCGGCCGGCACAAAAAGCCGCCCGGGTTACACAACCCGCGGCGGCGCTATGTGAGGCTACAGTCTATATCCACCTTAGACTGGCCTCCATGTTGCGACTCTGGCAGACATGGTCAGTCCGCCAGGGAAGCTCTCTGTGTCGGTGGGTGGAGTGGGCGTGTTAACGTCCCGACGTATGGGCTCGCGCATGCGCGCCACGGACGGATGGCACTCACTCCTCCCAAGGAGCCATACATGGCTCACACCTGCCTTCTCTCCCTCCCACTCAAATCAGCTGTTGTAATCAGATGTCAACAGCTGATTGGTGGAAAGAGGCTTCTTAAACCAGCTGATTCTCATGCCGGACATCTTCCACACGCTGCGGGATGTTACCGGCCTGAACAGCTACTTGATCTGATTCACTCTCATGTCATGTAAGTCATGTAAGTCAAACTACTTTTATTCACTAACTATGATACTAACCTAAGCTGGCCAACTTTACTTCTATTTACTGTGGCTATAACTGGGACTTCTCTTGCTTGATTGAGTTAACACTAGACTGATAGTTATATGCTCTTAACACCCTATGCATTATAATTAACTCCCAACTAATAACCTATTAGTTCTATTTGGAGGTTATACAACCATATTAATTTCTGTATATTTCTTAATTCATGTAGCACTTGGAGAAACTAATCCCTGAATGTATATTTTTATACTACATAAATGAATAATCATTACCTATTGGCTATGTAATTTCTACCTTAAATCTGCTAATTACATCTATATTTTGGCTTTGTCTGGCACCTCCTTTTTGACTCCCAGTTAACTTGATAGATTAACCCCATATAGGACTAACTATATTACGACTACGATACTTTAGACCAAGCCTCACTATATATACTTTACATGTGACAGGTGTGCCTCTGTCAAGCAAATCAAGTCCCATTTGACCACTTAATAACACAGTATCTATATTATTTCTTTTAAACAACCCTTTAGTGTAAGGACACAACAATTTAAAATAATATTTGCAATCTAAATACACAACTAATTGTATACCCTATCTTATCTACTACCTCTCTAGCTATCAATATATATGAACATCAATTTTTGAGCCACCTTCAGGTATGGATTTAATTCTGCAAATCAACCTCCTTACTATATTAAAATAGGACCTCCTAATATATATTTATGTTATCACATCTTTTGCAGGGTTTGCCTCTCGGCCTCAGTGGAGCCTCAAGCATTTAGTTTACGCCCACATTTTTTTGGCTTTTCTTTTCTTTTTGAAGAGAACAACATATACATACTTTTGGTGGAGTAAAACCCACTTCTACCTGTTTACATCACCTCCAATACATAGATGTTTGTTCATATTGGAATCAAGAGCATACTGGGCAGACAGACTTTGTCATTGTCGCTGTTTTTAATCACAAACTCTATGGAATGTCAAGTCAGCTAATACAGTGTTTAATGTAAGTGTATCAGATATGAAAATTACATTATGAAATGTTTTATTGATGGATACTCAAATGCTGACTATTATCTTTTCAATATATCTTCTTTAATACAGAACTATTTAAAGCATACACTACCCCTGAGGAAGGAGTTTAGTTGACTCTGAAACGCGTCAGCTGAAACAGTACTGCTTCAAAACTCTGTATATACACTATTGTAATACTGATGGATCTACATTCCTAACAATAGATGTTACAGTTTTGTCATATTTTACTATTTTAATTTAATAAATTATATTTGTACCAAGTATACCTCTTTTATGATTTTTACATGTGCCTGAAAAGTCCACCATTAGGGGACCCCCTTTGTTGTTATGTATAAATAATTTTGGATGTGGCACAAATTCACAGTTAGATGCTGATCTACAATATACATCAATGAGGAGATAGAGGTAAACACCCTGATTTGAGTCCTTTAATATCCCAATGTCCTCCTCCCACATTCTGTATAGCCATTAATGCTTTCCCTTTATTGCATGGAGGGCCCTACCAACGACATTGTGCTTTCAATTTTGATGGATTACCTCTTTCCCTCTTCCTTCCTCTTCCTTCTCTCCCCCCACCCCCCCTCCCTTCCCTCCCCCCCCCCCCCCCTTGTTCCCCTTTTTCCTTCCCTCCCATATTCTCATAGTAATTCAATTAATTTTGCTTTCCACTCAGGTATATAAGACCCCGGACCCTTAAGGTCTTTACAGATACATCCAAAGTAAGTATCTTCATCACATATTGTCTTTATATACCTTATACCTGGGTACAATTCATATGGATCTAGAATCTATTTCTCTGGTCCTTCAATATCAATTCCTCCTGACAAAAGACATCCACAATTTTTATTTTATAAAAATTCTTCTTCATTGTCCATATACATTCAGGAACAATGGTCATATGTTGCATCATATGCAGTATCTCACAAAAGTGAGTACACCCCTCACATTTTTGTAAATATTTTATTATATCTTTTCATGTGACAACACTGAAGAAATTACACTTTGCTACAATGTAAAGTAGTGAGTGTACAACTTGTATAACAGTGTAAATTTGCTGTCCCCTCAAAATAATTCAACACACTGCCATTAATGTCTAAACCGCTGGCAACAAAAGTGAGTACACCCCAAAATGGGCAGAATTAGTCATTTTCCCTCCCCGGGGTCATGTGACACATTAGTGTTACAAGGTCTCAGGTGTAAATGGGTAGCAGGTGTGTTAAATGTGGTGTCCTGTGGTCTGATGAGACCAAGATAAACTTATTTGGTGGTGTCCAGCGTGTGTGGTGGCAACCAGGTGAGGCATACAAAGACAAGTGTGTCTTGCCTACAGTCAAGCATGGTGGTGGGAGTGTCATGGGGGCTGCATGAGTGCTGCCATCACTGGGGAGTTACAGTTCATTGAGGGAACCATGAATGCCAACATGTACTGTGACATACTGAAGCAGAGCATGATCCCCTCCCTTCGGAGACTGGGCCACAGGGCAGTATTCCAACAAGATAACGACCTCAAACACACCTCCAAGATGACCACTGCCTTGCTATAAAAGCTGAGGGTAAAGGTGATGGACTGGCCAAGCATGCCTCCAGACCTAAACCCTATTGAGCATCTGTGAGGCATCCTCAAAGGGAAGGTGAAGGAGCACAAGGTCTCTAACACCCACCAGCTCCGTGATGTCATCATGGAGGAGTGGAAGAGGACTCCAGTGGCAACCTATGAAGCTCTGGTGAACTTGTTGCTCAAGAGGGGTAAGGCAGTGCTGGAAAATAATGGTGGCCACACAAAATATTGACACTTTGGGCCCAATTTGGACATTTTCACTTAGGAGTGTATTCATTTTTGTTGCCAGTGATTTAAACATTAATGGCTGTGTGTGGAGTAATTTTGAGGGGACAGCAAATTCACACCATTATACAAGCTATACACTCACTACTTTACATTGTAGCAAAGTTTAATTTCTTCAGTGTTGTCACATGAAAAGAAATAATAAAATATTTACAATAATGTGAGGAGTGTACTCACTTTTGTGAGATACTGTATATGCATACACAGAGATATGCATGTATATATAGCCATCTGTTGGTGACATGTGTATTTTTTGGAATATGAGGTGTTTGCCTCGTATTCCAAAAAATTCCCTATTATATACATACATATATATATATGTATATATATACTGGATACGTATATATACATGCACATAATATATATTATATATGTATCCAATATATATGTATATATACAGTACATATGTATATATTGTTTATAAGTTTCTCAAATGCTTTTTTTTTTAGTCCTATTTTTAGTTTTATTTTGTATACGGATCTGATTTTTATACATATATCTTTTACATTTTTTTTATACATTTTTGTATTTCCACATATTGCCCACATTTATACCTTGATTTATATTGTTTGATACTGTGCTTCTGTGTATAAGACCCCACTCCCCTTGTTATAGTATAGGAACGTACAAGGCAGGTGCCGGCAGGGGCCAGCACAGAGGCGGGTGGAGACAAAGAGGTGCAGGCACTAGCAAAGAGTAGATGGGTGACAGTCAGGAGGGGTAGAGGGGGAAGTGCCAGAGAGGCCGATCCAGGACTGGAGCATCCCAATAAGTACGCTCCATTGAGTGACATTGGTGAAACCAGTCAGGGACCAGCACTGCTGGAGATGAGGGACTCTCCTAGCTGCCAGGGGAAGAACTCCTCCAGTGAGAGTGGGGGGGCAGCAAAGGGAAAGGAAAGACAGATTCTGGTGGTAGGGGACTCAATTCTTAGAAGGACAGAGAGGGCAATCTGTAACCAAGACCTGAAGCGTCGAACAGTATGTTGTCTACCTCGGGTTCGGCACATCACGGATCTTGTGGACAGATTACTGGGAGGGGCTGGGGAAGACCCGGCTGTCATGGTGCACGTTGGCACCAATGACAAAGTCAGAGGCAGATGGTGTGTCCTAAAGAACGATTTTAGGGACTTAGGTGCTAAATTGAGGAAAAGGACCTCCAAGGTAGTGTTCTCAGGAAAACTACCAGTACATCGAGCCACACCAGAAGGGCAGAGGGAGATTAGGGAAGTAAACAAGTGGCTGAAGAGCTGGTGTAGTAAGGAGGGGTTTGGGTTCCTGGAGGACTGGGCCGACTTCTCAGTCGGTAACCGGTACTATAGAAGGGACGGACTGCACCTAAATGAGGAGGGTGCAGATCTGCTGGGAATGAAGATGGCCAAAAAGTTAGAGGGGTTTTTAAACTAGGCGATGGGGGGGGGGGTCCAGAGACAGTGATAGCCAGCGCGGAAGATATTCCAGAGGGTAGTATTGGGGGCATTAGTGGTAGGTTAACCAAAGCACAAAAACACAAGGTGAGTATAGTAGCAAGTCCTAGTTGCAATCTTGAAACACCCAATACAAGGACAATATGCGACCGGTCTAAACTATGTGGCATGTTCACCAATGCCAGGAGCATGGCGGACAAGATGGGTGAACTAGAGATACTGTTGTACAAGGAGGATTTGGATTTTGTGGGAATTTCAGAGACCTGGTTCAACAGCACTCATGATTGGCTGGCAAACATTCAAGGGTATACCCTATACCGCAAGGATAGAGAGGGTAAAAAAGGGGGAGGGGTATGCCTATATATCAAGAATAATGTACAAGTGAATGTGAGAGATGACATCACTGAGGGAGCTAGGGAGGAGGTGGAATTCTTATGGGTAGAGCTCCAAAGGGATGAAGCTAAGGGGGAAAATAATACTGGGAGTATGCTATAGGCCCCCTAACCTGAGGGAGGAAGTGCAGACGGATGTCCTATCACAAATTGGATTAGCAGCAAGGATGGGAAGTGTTATCATAATGGGGGATTTTAATTATCCAGATATAGACTGGGCGGAGGGAACCGCACATTCATTTAAGGCTCACCAGTTCCTTAATGTCTTGCAGGACAATTTTATGGGTCAGATGGTAGACGCACCAACTAGAAATAAAACATTACTGGATCTACTGATTACCAACAATACAGACCTGATCACAGATGTGGAAATACGGGGCAATTTAGGTAACAGCGATCACAGGTCAATTAGTTTCAGTATAAATCACACAAATAGGAAACATGAAGGGAACACAAAGACACTGAATTTCAAAAGAGCCAACTTCCCTAAACTACAAACCTTGCTAAAAGGCATAAATTGGGATAAAATATTAGGAACAAAGAATACGGAGGAGAGATGGGTCTGCTTTAAGAGCATATTAAATAAGGGCATTAGCCAATGTATCCCATTGGGTAATAAATTTAAAAGAGCGAACAAAAATCCTGGATGGCTTAACTCCAATGTAAAAATGCATATAAAAGCAAAGGAGAAGGCCTTCAAAAAATACAAGGTTGAGGGATCATCCTCAGCATTCAGACTTTATAAAGAATGCAATAAGAAATGTAAGGGTGCAATTAGGACGGCTAAGATAGAACATGAAAACACATAGGAGAGGAGAGCAAAAAAAATCCCAAGAAATTCTTTAAGTATGTAAACAGTAAAAAAGGGAGGACAAACCATATTGGCCCCATAAAGAATAAGGAAGGACATCTGGTTACAAAGGATGGGGAGATGGCAAAGGTATTGAATTTATTCTTCTCAGTATTCACGAGTGAATCGGGGGGCTTCAGTAACCAAAACTGCAGTGTTTATCCTCATGACACAACACAGGAAGCACCTACATGGTTAACAGAGGACGGAATTAAAATTAGACTTGAGAAACTTAACATTAATAAATCACCGGGACCAGATGGCTTGCATCCGAGGGTACTTAGGGAACTCAGTCAGGTGATTGCCAGACCGTTGTTCCTAATTTTTACAGTCTATTGACTGGAATGGTACCAGCTGATTGGAGAAAAGCCAATGTAGCACCAATATTTAAAAAGGGCCCAAAAAACATCCCTGGGAATTACAGACCAGTTAGCCTAACATCAATAGTAGGTAAACTCTTGGAGGGGATGATAAGGGACTATATACAAGATTTTAGTAATAAGAATGATATCATTAGCAGTAATCAGCATGGATTCATGAAGAATCATTCTTGCCAAACCAATCTATTAACCTTTTATGAGGAGGTGAGTTGCCATCTAGATAAAGGAAGGCCCGTAGATGTGGTGTATCTGGATTTTGCAAAAGCATTTGACACAGTTCCCCATAAACGTTTACTGTACAAAATAAGGTGCGTTGGCATGGACCATAGGGTGAGTACATGTATTGAAAACTTGCTACAAGGGCGTATTCAGAGGGTGGTGATAAATGGGGAGTACTCAGAATGGTCAGGGGTGGGTAGTGGGGTTCCCCAGGGTTCTGTGCTGGGACCAATCCTATTTAATTTGTTCATAAACGATCTGGAGGATGGGATAAACAGTTCAATCTCTGTATTTGCAGACGATACTAAGCTAAGCAGGGCAATAACTTCTCCGCAGGATGTGGAAATCTTGCAAAAAGACCTGAACAAATTAATGGGGTGGGCGACTACATGGCAAATGAGGTTCAATGTAGAAAAATGTAAAATAATGCATTTGGGTGGCAAAAATATGAATGGCATGCAATGCCAAGCTGCTGCTAATAAAGCAAACAGAATATTGGCATGCATTAAAAGGGGGATCAACTCCAGAGATAAAACGATAATTCTCCCGCTCTACAAGACTCTGGTCCGGCCGCACCTTGAGTATGCTGTCCAGTTCTGGGCACCAGTCCTCAGGAGGGATGTACTGGAAATGGAGCGAGTACAAAGAAGGGCAACAAAGCTAATAAAGGGTCTGGAGGATCTTAGTTATAAGGAAAGGTTGCGAGCTCTGAACTTATTCTCTCTGGAGAAGAGACGCTTGAGAGGGGATATGATTTCAATTTACAAATACTGTACTAGTGACCCCACAATAGGGATAAAACTTTTTCGCAGAAGAGAGTTTAATAAGACTCGTGGCCACTCATTACAATTAGAAGAAAGGAGGTTTAACCTTAAACTACGTAGAGGGTTCTTTACTGAAAGAGCGGCAAGGATGTGGAATTCCCTTCCACAGGCGGTGGTCTCAGCGGGGAGCATTGATAGCTTCAAGAAACCATTAGATAATCACCTGAATGACCGCAACATACAGGGATATGTAATGAAATACTGACACATAATCACACACATAGGTTGGACTTGATGGACTTGTGTCTTTTTTCAACCTCACCTACTATATAGTAACTGTTTGCTCGTGGTCACCGTTGGACCTAAGGTCCTAAGGTGGCGGCTATAAAAGCCCTCTTCCAAAATGGTACTGCTAAGGCCTGAAGAAGGAGCGCATGCTCAGCAAAAGGCATCGCCTACATCAATACATTACATCTGGGCAGTAACGTCACAATTGGCTGCCCATGCATTCCACGGTTCCAGGAAGTACCAGAATCCACTGGCAATGTCCCGCTGAGTACCCAGTCACAGAGGCCATCCTGACGCCCCGCTCCAGGGATGCTGGTGATCTGCAGGGCATAATGCTCTTGATAAATTTACTTTTGTGCGTAACACTCTTGCTATTTACATAATCCATATATGCTGCACTTAGTATGGCGCTTGTGCTTTCTCCTCAGTTGTGCCCATCATAACAGAGGATGAAACTCTGAAAAAAATATTCCAACAACCCCCAATACTGGCTTTGAAACAACCACCCAACCTCTGACATAAACTACTCAGCAGCAAACTTCATTCTGATTATGAAGTCACAGTTAAAGGAACTAGGCCCTGAACAAAAAATGATGTAAACTCTGCAATCAAATTAATCTATCAAAAAGTGTCACACACACAAAAGGGACCATATAATATCACAGGACCATACAACTGCACCAGTAATGCAGTGTACCTCATCCAATGCACAAAATGTAGCAAGGGACTCAATGGACACACACTTCCACTCATTCCAATGGTGATACCCTTGACCTTGTATTCTCCCATCTCTGCAACCCTGGAAGCCTCACAAACACCCTCTCTCTGATCACAACTTCATTAGTTTCACTGTATCCTTGCCTCCAACCACCCATCCCTCCAAGCAGCAAATAATTACTTGTAGGAACCTTCGCTACTTTAACCCTTTTATTCTCTATTCTGCTACTGACCACCTATGACATAATCTCTCCCCTGTTCTGTCCTGACCTGGCCACCTCTCTCTACAACAGGTCACTCTCTTCATCACTAGATGCACTTGCTCCTCCGCAAACTGACAACACTAGAAATCCCTAGAGACATTGTCGTGCTCTTGAACGACTGTGGCGTAAAACCAAATGCCTGCAAGATTTCACCCTATATAAATCTGCCCTTCTAAAATGCAATTCCTGCCTCCATGCTGCCAAACAAGCCTACTTTGTCTCTCTTATTAATACTTTGTCATCCAGTCCCCATTGGCTCTTCTCAACCTTTAAATCTCTGCTTCGTCCCCCACCCCCTCTACCCACTAATTCACTCACTGCCCAAGAGATTGCCAATCACTTCAAAGACAAGATCGATGCAATTTGTGAGGACACCTCCACTGTGCGTACATCTTCCCCACCCAACATACCTTGCCTAACAGCACATTCAACACTCTCCTCTTTTGAATTGGCTACTACTGAAGAGGTTACAAAACTTCTTGACCCCTTACAGTCTGGCTTTCGCTCGCAGCACTCCACGGAAACTGCCTTACTAAAACTCACTAACGATTGCTGCTAAAACCAACAGCCAGTACTCCATCCGATTACTTGACCTCTATGCGGCCTTTGATACTGTTGACCACCCACTCCTTCTCAATAAACTATGTTCCCTTGGCCTCCGAGACTCTGCTCTATCCTGGTTCTCTGCCTACCTATCACAGTACTCCTTCAGTGTCACCTACAACCCTGTCTCCTCCTCTCCATTGCACCATTCCTGTGGGGGTCCCCCAAGGCTCTGTTCTTGGACCCCTTCTCTTCTCTATCTACACCTCCTCCCTTGGTCATTTGATAACAGCCCACGGCTTCCAATACCACTTATACACCCATGTCACCCAAATCTATCTGTCTACTCCTCACCTCACTCCTTCAATCTCCTCTTGCATTACTAACTTACTAACTGACATATCAGCATGGATGTCTCACCACTTCCTTAAACTAAACCTCTCTAAAACTGAGCTATTATATTCCCCCTGCCCTTGCCCCCCTCCATGACTTTTCCATCAAAATCAACAATGCAACTATCAGTCCCTCCCCTCACGCTAGGGTACTAGGTGTAATCCTAGACTCTGACTTGTCATTTCAGCCCCAAGTCCAATCGTTGTCAAAAGTTTGTAGAATTCACCTCCGTAACATCTCTAAAATTCTCCCCTTTTTAATAAATGAAACCACCAAGCTCCTCATTCACTCCCTTGTTATCTCTCACCTTGACTATTGCAACTCCCTTCTCATTGGCCTGCCTCTCCATAGGCTATCCCCTCTTCAGTCTTCATGAATGCTCCTGCCAGACTTATCCACCTTACCAACCACTCAGTGTCTGCCACCCCTCTCCTCCAATCCTTACACTGGCTTCCATTCCCCCAGCAAATTAAATTCAAAATACTAACCACAAAATACAAAGCCATTCACAACTCTGCGCCGAGCTACATCACCAATCTTTTCTCCAAATATCACCCAAATCATCCTCTCCGCTCTTCTCAAGACCTCCTACTCTCAAGCTCTCTCATCTCCTTCTCCCATGCTCATCTTCAGGATTTCTCCAGAGCCTCTCCCATCCTCTGGAACTCACTACCTCCACCGGTCCCGCTATGCCCTACTCTTGCTACCTTCAGGTGATCCCTGAAAACTCATCTCTTCAGGAAAGCCTATCACATCTCCCACTAATCTTCTACCATTTCCATCAGCTCATTCCCCACAGTTACAACCTTTTGTACCACCTGCCCCACCCTATTAGATTGTAAGCTCTTCTGAGCAGGGCCCCCTTAATCCTCTTGTATTTTATTGTATTATAACTGTATTGTCTCCTTTTTATATTGTAAAGCGCTGCGTAAACTGTTGGCACTATATAAATCCTGTATAATAATAATAATGTTGATGAAACAGGACAGAAGTTACAAACATAGATGAATTTGCACAGAAATACCATCAAGGAACATAAGGAGGATGATACACCTATGGGACATTGGGACATTATTTCTCACAACCAGACCACACTATGGAATACCTTAATGTTTTAGATCTTAAAGGGAATTTCAAAACCACGCAGGAAAGGAAAATTTTTGAACTAAGAACAACAAATCTTTTTGACACAAAAGATAAGGGACCGATCTTAATCATTATCCAACAGTTTTATGACCCCCTCTGTGACTGTTACCCCCCCCCCCCATAGCTCTCTCTCTGTCTTATATCACTAACATTCCTAGTTTAATTTCTATTGATGGCATTCATGAAGATCTTAGCTGCTGGAGACAAGAGTGTCTGGTTTTGAGGTAAGCAGGTACTACTGTCCCTCACAATGGAAGTGAGAGACTGGTTAAGTAGGAAGTAAACACAGGAAACCTTTCTAAGTTGACTTTATGGGAGACTTTATGAAAAATTTAGAAGAGATAAGGGACTAATTGGGTGTATGAGATCAACCATGTTGTATACCCCATTCTCTTTCCAATATTGCACTTCTTAATGAACCTGTTAACATTTTATGCTTAAAAAAGTAACTGGCACCCATCCTTTTTTTTGCACCCTGAGTAAAGAACCAGGCCTGGGATTGAATGTGCCTTGGATCTTACTGCCACGTAAGAGTTCTTAGGACATTAATAAGGTATCTGTTAATCAGATCAATAATAATTTTAGTATTTATTGAAAGCCATCTACAAACATGCAACACATTCAACCTCCTAATCACTGAATAAAACCCTATAACTTAACCCCTAACCTAAACAAACCAAAAAAACAAACTATTAGGCTGACAAATTATGCACCAAAAGTATTAGTACCCAAGCATAACAGTCTCATGTTTGGGAGTTCCAGCTCTGAAATCATGGTAACTAAAACTAAGTAATAATCCATACTCCAAATGAGGCAGTAGAAGTGAGAGTGCAATCCAAGAAAACACTAGGAACCTCAGAGGCTGGAATCCCACATAGAAAGGTGTCTTTCTCCTAACTCAACTAAGGTTCTGGGTGGTCTGAGCCTTTAACAAATGGAATATTGTACAAAATACAATGACATAAAATGTAGAAGGAGATTCTTTTTTTTTTATTCTAAAAATTAGTAACATTCATAAAACCAAATTACAGTGCAATGTTAAGTAATTGTTCAGAATCAAAGTTAAAAGTGTAATTTAAGTGTCATGAAAGCACTGTTAATTGTTCTTTCTAAAGTATAAGAATAAAGCAAATGAGATGTATAAAAGCCCATAACATATTAATCATCAAAAGTGAAAGCAGAGGATTTTTGTGAGCATTTGAACAATATAAAAATAAAAGAGAACGTAAAAAGCAGCTTCCTATTTTTTGGGTTGAAGCTTGTGTGATAGACTGAAAGAATGTCATACCTTTTTTCACACATTTTCCACTTTCTTATATGTAGAAAATGTTTGGTATAATCTGGCCCCAGTTTTGGCTATTCTGTGAGTCAAGGGGATCCCATTCTGGGGTATCTAGACAACCTGCTTCTGCAGGACCATTCAAGAGACAGCCTCAGGGTTAATCTGCAACAGATTGTGCACGTCTTGCAGAACTTCAGCTGGGTCCTCAATCTCAAGAAATCAACCATGGGGCCATCCCACCACCTGCAATATTTGATCCTCATCCTGGACATGACCCTGACATGAGTTTCTCTCACCAGGAAAAGCTTCAGACCCTTTGGTCTAACGTATGGGAGTTGAGTTCCCTGGAACACCCCTTCTCCCTCCATTGATGGTAGCCTCCTTCAAAGCAGTCCCATACATTCAGTTTCATTCAAGACTGCTGCAGCTCAACATCATGACAGCATGGGACAAAAGGAGTCTGTCCTTGATTCGCTCTATGTCTCCGAGCACCAAGACAGGGTTAGCCTTGGAATAGTGGCTGTCCAGCCCAGAGCTGAAGATCATTTCTCTCTAAGTTGTAGAAAGAACTGATGACAGACACTAGCTTGGCAAGCTGGGAAGGAGTCCTGGACTCACTGCCAGTTCAAGGGACATGATTGTCAGTGAAAGCCTGGATGCCAATCAACATCGTAAAGTCAAGGTGATTCAGCTGCAGGTGATTGGTCACAAAGATCACATGGTACCAGGGCTGTGCACAGCAGCCCGGTACAATGATCTGTGTTCCAGAGAACACAGCAGGTCACAGATTGCACCACTATGACCAATAGGGTGTGCACAAGGAACATGAATAGAAGGACATCATATGATGTCCACCCAGGATAGCAGTGCTCCCACCCAGCCCTATTAATTCAATAGGCCAAGGGAGGTGGTTAAACTAACCCCAGCACTCTGCTTACCTGGCAAGAGTTTCCAAGAGCATAACCCAAACCCATAGTCTAGAAATGAATGTGCCTGTGTCTTATGAAAGTAACTCTTACGAAAAGAAGGGATTTTACATAAACGTCAGGGTCCCTGCTGGGGAGATTAACCCTTTCTATTTGTCCTGTGATCTAGTTCCCGCCAAAGCTAGGAAAAATCCCAAATTTTGAGCACTAGAGCAAAGTTAGAGGGGACTTTCCAATCGGGACACTTCCAGTGACAACTGTCCAAGAGGGCATTTCTCTCATTTGCCTTTCTCCTCCTGCTGTGTCTACAGAGCAAAAATGGAAAGTAACTCTCCCAAATGGGACACAGATGGCAAAATAAAAACTTAATAGGGGTTTTAATCATTGCCTGCTCTATTCAAAATGAAAAAGATATACTTTAAATGAGTATTTCATGTGGAAAATTACTCCACAGCTAAGTTGTTATTTTTGTGGATTGAATATATTAAATGGACATGTAATAAAATAATATATTGAGTCAAACTAACTTATCCATTTTTGTGACTTGAGATTCATATGGTATGTGCAGATTTATGATAGATATTTATTGTAGAATGTGAAGCAGTATGTGTATATTTTCATGCTAGGTTTACCAGCTCATTCTGAGTTACAGCCTTATTACTATCTGTCAAAATTGTGCAGCACTTGCTTCAATGAATAATATATGCAAAAACTTGATGCTTTTTCACAGTAACTAAATCACATATTTTGTAAATCATTATAATTTTTTTTGGGCTTACCCCATACTTCAAGCTGAATTGTGTGGCTGGTTCAGGTTCACTGGCCTACTCATTCATTATAACACAGTTTCAGGTTTAACCCCCCCCCCAAAAAACAAAAACAAAAAAAAAAACAAAAACAAAAGCAGAATCCAAATAATCATTCACACATTTGATATCATACTTTTTTTTATTTTATGAGTACATGTGGAATTAACACCTGACACACAATGAAGTAAAAGTCCAGATACAAGTTGATTCTGATGTACAGTCTAAAGGAAGATCATGTACAAGGCCAAAGCACTTCGAAGTTGAAGCCTCACCCCTTTTATAAGCATTTGATACATATTAAACAATGTATGCAGATTGGATATTAGTAAAACAATCATGCTGTTTAGTGGACTTTTGGTCTGACAGGCTATTCAATCAGTAGCTGATTGAAAGCTGCTAAAACACGTGTTTTGGAAATGCACCGTATGTATGTGAGCTGCATTATGGTGCCAATCATTGTAAATGGCACCACAAGGTACTGTACATTTGAGTACAACAAATAAGACACTGCACCATTATTTACATAAAGTATTGTGTTTTGTGGTGCTCTACGTTGCTAAGAAAAGAGTTCTATGCATTTTTTGATCTGTTTTGTGTTGGCATTTTGTTATAAACGGACTGCCATAACACAGTGCACATTAATGCACAAAGTATTAAATGTTAACACTGCAATGGTTTGCTATGGTTTGAAAAAGCCCACAGGAGCAGATCATTCAGAAACTCCAGAATGGGATCCTCCAAGGCTCACGGAAGAGCCAAAACTGGGGCTGGTATCTTTGTAAATACACATGTTTCTGTGGCCAGGTCAAAGGGCAGAGCCACAAAATGAAAATGTTGTTTCCCTACCTCAAAGCGTAGGTAGCACTGATGAAGTGGAAATAGAGTGATGTGGAGTTGGGCATCCTTGATGTCCATCAAGACCGGAAAATTCCCTCAGATTGAGGGAAGTAATTAGAGAATGTACAGATTCAATATAGTACTTTTGAACATGAAAACATTTTGAAATGCTTCATATAGATAGATAGTTACATAGTTAGTCTGGCTGAAAAACGATAAAGCATGATCCAATTTGCTCAAGCAGGGGAAAAAATTCCTTCCTGATCCCCCAAGAGGCAATTAGATATTCCCTGGATCAACTTTACCTATAAATATTAGTATCCTATTATATTACATACATTTAGGAAAGAATCCAGGCCTTTTTTAAAACAATCTACTGAGCTGGCCAGAACCAGCTCTTGAGGGAGTCTAGTCCACATTTTCACAGCTCTTACTGTGAAGCCGCCTTTCTGTATTTGAAGATGAAATCTCTTTTCTTTCAGACGTAAAGAGTGCCCCCTTGTCCCCTGTAATAACCTTAAAGTGTATAAATCGCCACCAAGTTCACTATATGGACTATTTATGTATTTATACATGTTGATCATATCCCCTTAATCTCCTCTTCGCAAGAGTGAATAAATTCAGTTCAGGTAACCGTTCCTCATAGTTGAGCTCCTCTATGCCTCTTATCAGTTTGGTTACTCTTTTCCGCACTTTCTCCAGTTCCCCAATATCCTTTTTATGAACTGGTGCCCAAAACAGAACTGCATGTTTCAGATGAGGTCTTGCCAATGATCTGTAGAGTGGAAAAATGATATCTATCTCTCTCTGCAGTCCATGCCTCTCTTAATACAAGAAAGGACTTTGCTCGCTTTGGAAACCGCAGTTTGGCATTGCATGCCATTATTAAGCTTATGATCTACCAGAACCCCCAGATCCTTCTTTACCATTGACTTCCCCAGCTGTTCTCCTCCTAGTATGTATGATGCATGCATGTTTTTAGCCCCCACTGCATACCTTTACATTTATCAACATTAAACCTAATTTGCCACACAGTTGCCCAATGAAACAGTGCATTGAGGTCAGCTGGAACCTGTAAAGGTGTTATTCCACTGCATAGCTTGGTCAAACACTGAACTGGTACTTTTAATCCCAGACCCTATATCATTTACAAATACATTAAAAATTAAGGGTCCCAACACTACACCACTAATAATCTTAGACCATTCAGAGTATTAATCATTAACCACTACTCTCTGAATTTGGTCTTTTAGCCCGTTTTCTATCCATTTATAAATAGATTTTTCCAAGCCTGTAGACTTTACTGTACACATTAGCCGTGCATGAGGAACTGTGTCAAAAGCTTTGGCAAAATCTAAATATACTATGTCCACAGCCACTCCTTTGTCCAAGGTTTTGCTCACCTTCTCATAAAAAGAAATTAGATTTGTCTGACAACTTCTCATGAATCCATTCTGTCTGTTACTTAAAATATTTTTTTTTTCCAGCAAGAACTTATCTATGAGGTGTTTTATTAAACTCTCCACTCTCTTCCCAACTATAGAAGTTATATATATAAAAACTAACAGGTCTATAGTTACTTAGTAAATACTTTGATCCCTTTTTAAATATAGGCACCACATTGGCCTTCCAGTGATACTATTCCAGTCATTCAAGAGTCCCTAAAATTTAGAAAGAATGGCTTTGAAATGACAGAGCTCAATTTTTTTAGGATCCGTGGGTGTATGCCATCTGGTTCATGTGCTTCATTCACCTCTATTGTGTCTAAATATTATTAGACAATATCAATTTTGATCCATAGTGGTTAATTTGGGGCTGTGTCAATATCATCCCCATTATGGACATGAGCTCCCCCATGCTCCTTTGTATACACAGAGCTGAAAAAGGTATTTCATAAGTATGCCTTCTCTTTGTCCCCAGTCAGCCACTCCAGATTATTTTGTAAAGGGCCTACATGCTCAGACTTGACCTTTTTACTATTAACGTATTTGAAAAATCTTTTGGGGTTTGTCCTACTATCTTTTGCAATCTGTTGTTTGTTTTGAATTTTTGTGTCCTTTATTTCCTTTTTACATATTCTGTTATATTCTGTGTAAACAATTAAACAATGATAGTGTCCCTTCATTTTTACATATTTAAACGCTTTTTTCTTATTATTTATAGCTTTTTTAACTTTGGATGTGAGCCACAAAGGTTTTATTTTTAGACTTTTAAACTTATTGCCCATGGGAATATACTTTTCAGTGTGTTCACATACAGTCGCTTTGCGCAATCCTCATTTCTGTTCTGTCTTTATCGATGCCAATATTCCCTCCCAGTCTAAGTCTTGGAGGGCAGCCCTAGTCCTTGGAAAATTTGCTCTTATAGTTAAGTGTTTTTATCTTACCCATATGTGTTTGTTGCTTACAGCTAACATTAAATTAAATCATGTTATGGTCACTGCTACCCAGATGTTCTTTAATATGAATATTGGTAATAAGTTCTGCTTGGTTTAAGATTACCAAGTCCGACAGAGCATCATTCCTAGTCGGGGTCTCTATGAACTGTCCGATAAAATTGTCTCTTACCAGGTTTATAAATGTTTGCCCTTTAACTGTTCCTGCAGTGCCCTTACTACAGTCAATATCAGGGTAGTTAAAATCCCCCATTATTATCACCATCCCAGCCCTTGCAGCCCTTTCTATCTGTGCAAGGAGCTGGATCTTCACCTCCTCTTTAACACTGGGTGGCCTATAACAAACACCAATGATTAACTTTGAACTATGCACGTCTATATGCAGTTCCACCCATATACAGATTATTTGATCGCTATTAGTATTGTGTCATACCCTTATCCCAATACTGTATATAGCTTATGAATTACTTTGATGTATGTATCTTAGTTCTGTGCACTGTTTCTGTTTTATTTAAGAAGTTTATTAATCTTTTGATAAGTAACATATCTTTTACTTCACTTTTCTTTGTGCAATATAAACATGTGCAAATACCACATAAACTGAAATGTTTTTTAAGTAAAGTGTAGTTTGCACAGCCTGCTTAATATACCCCATACAGAGACACAGTAAAGGCACAGCAAGTGACAAAACTCTTAAGTAAGTTTGTAATTGCATTATACGACTATCTTGAAAAATAGTGCTCCATTTTCAATATAATTAATTGGCAGTGGCATACCGTCTCAACACAATAATTGATCACAAAGACAGAGCACTATCAAACATTATTTTTATGACAAAACAAGAATGAAAACAGTCTTACAATCTGCCCATGAAGCAATAAGAATTTAGTTAGTAATTCTAAAGGATACTTTTAGTTTATTGAATGATGGATGATCAAACTGTACTACAAATGAATAATTAATAAATAAAATAGAACCATGGGCAAAATAAAAACGGCATGTACGATGCAGTGTGGAATTAACACAACAGGTTTTGTTTTTTCTGAGTCCCTCTGTAACATAGTTTCAATATATATTGTTCCTGCTATGTTATTTTTCACTTTCTGTTAACAAAGTGACAAGGATTTTTATTCTGCAGTAAAATCATACACCACGTTTGTCACCCTGTGAACAGGATAGTCTTAGATGGAAATGTAGTTTTAAATGGAAGCAACAAATTAAAACCCAATTCCAGTTAACATGTTTAAGCAGTAACAGCATTTTTTTTTTTTTATTTTGGAAAAATTGTTTACATCATAAAATTTGACTGTTATAAGCACCCTTGTGAATGTTACATCGATTGTCCTAACCCCTGTAACTGGTTCTTTTCCTGGACAGCTTAGCCTGTGTGTAATTGTGGATGAAATATAGACAAAGGCATGTGAAATAAAAATGAATTAATTTATTTAAAACTGTCATTACATTCAAGAAAATACACGTGTTTTGCTGTAGTTGTCCATTAGGAGCAGAACATATTTTTTTTCTTTTAAGAGGAGAAGGATAGGATTCAATCCCCTTCCAGGTTTTCACATCTACTGGAACACTAGCAGGATGTCCACCCTTACTCCCACCAACTTTTTATTTGCTCAGTTGAGTTCTCTTGCATTCATAGTGAGAATTCACTAAAGAGTAAAAACCCCTAAATGAGACATGAATGAATGCTCTTCATCACAGGATGTTGTCTGTCAAAGTTGTGCCTGCTGACGGGGCAGCTCTGACTTGGTGGATTGAATTAAACTTTAACAAAAATTTAAAATTTAACAGGTATTGTTTCTGGAACTGCAGAGGAGAAACTTGCAGTGGAGACACCATTTTTTGTAACAACCATTAAAGGCATGATTTACCCTCTCCATTATGTCTCCAGAAATAAAAGTGAATAAAATCTCCCCTACTGAAGGGATTAAAATATACATAGGTTATAATGTTTCTGACTCCATCCAACACTGAAGAAAAACAGAACTTTTGTACTTAGTATAGAATTTGTTTCTTAGAGTTCATTAAGAGACAGAAGAAAATCAGTATTAGGAGTATATCAAAACATCACAGAGGAGGGTGTCCTCTAATGAATTCCAAGCAATGGATATTAAATAGACACAAAACATGTTTTCTTTATTGTTTGTTAAGGAACACAAAAACGTGTAATGTCCAAAAGAAGTCCAACTGAGGGTAGATAACACAGCAAACAAAAATGCTAACAAGCCCACCGAACAGCAGTGTAAAAACTGGGGGCAGTGTGCAGCCCAAGCTGCCTGTAGGACGATATGCCCAAAGCTTGCATGTACTGAGGCCTGAACATCCATCTAGAACAACTTAGAAAAGGTATAAACGGAAGACCACATGGCGCCTTTGCAAATTTGAGAATAAGTTGCCTGATGCCAAGAGGCCCAAGAAGCATTTCTTATCAAGTAGAGTGTGCCTTAACAGGAAAGGGTCAAACTGTATCCTAAAGCCTATAGATTTGTATAGTGATCTGGTGACCCAGAAATGATGGAAAGAGAAGCAGGTTGTCCATTGTGGGGACCTTCAGAAATGACAAAAAGAGAATCAGTCTTCCTGGAGGAAGATGTACTTTGAAGATAAATATGAGCAGCTCTCGACAAATCCAAACAATGAAGCCAGATCTCCTTGGGAAGCACTGGAGCCAGGCAGAGGGATGGAAGCACAGTTAAGGTGAAAAATAGAAACCACCTCAAGGAGTATTTGTTGGAATGCAATTTTCTTGCCTCACACAAAGCAAAGTATGCTTTTAAAGTGCCACGGAAGACCTTGAATGAAAAGGACTTCTTAGCTTTCAAGAGCATTGGAATTACGGAATCAAAAAGGCCTCTATCTCTTAAGCCGGGTAAACACAGATTGAAGCACAGTGGGGGAAATTCCTGCATCCACTGTGCTTGTATGGATGCAGCAATCTGTAAATGTTTTTTTTCTATTTCGCCCACTGATTGAACGAAAAATAAAACTCACAGTGTGGCCCAACTTTAGGGCCAGGGCCACAATAGCCATGCCATCAAACCAGTGGCCATGAACCAGGCTGATAAAACGGTTCCTGGAAGAAGATACAGACAACCTGAAAGATCCCACAGAGTGTCTGCCATAATTCTGATGAGGTCGGGATACCACATCCACCTGGGCCAATTTGATGTGATAAAAATTACCTGAACCTCCTCCATTTCTATACTGCAAAGTGAATGAGGAAATAGTTTCAGAGGAGGAAAGGTGTAGATTAGGTTGTACTGATCAAATGGAGCACCCAGAGCATGCACTGCCACTGCCAGAGGATCTCTACTTCTGGAACTTGCTTAATTTGTTCTTGAGCTTGGAGGCCAAAAGGTCCTCATCTAGTGTTTTCCGAACCTGTGAAAGAGGTCCTGAATCACCTCTGGGTGAAGAGCAGATGTGAATTTCTGTCTAAGACAGAATTTTTTTTCATGTCTCTTTCAACAGTGAGACTTATGCTTCCTCCATGATGATTAATACATATATGCCAATACTGTGGTATTGTCTCTTTGAATCCTGATAGGAGAGCCAAGATAATCATTCAGAGCTCCAGAATGTTAATGGGAAGAAAAGCCTATTACAGTGTCTGAATCCCTTGCACTGGCTGTGTGTCTAGTACTTCTTTCCAGTCTGTCAGGCTGGCATTTGTTAAGAGAATTTTTCAGAATAAAGAAGTAAGTGTTTCCCCCACTCAGGAGCTGGGTTCCTGATACACCAGGCCAGAGATAACCTGGCCTCGGTTGTTAGATATTTTCGTTGCAAAAGCAGAAAATTAAGATGGCTCCTGGACTAAAGAGTTCTAAATCTGGGAGTGTAGAGTTCAGAGTTTGTTTTCAGAGTTCAGAGTTTGTTTTCAAAAGAAAGAATGAGCAGTATCCAGAATTAGACCCAGATACTCTGGTGATTATTCAGTTCCAGCACTTTCCAGCATTACCTTCAGAAGATTTAGGATCCAACCAAACTCTTAAAGAGCCTGGGCAGTCTGTGCTGAGTGTTTCTTCAACAGGAGATCATCTAGGCATCCCACTATGGAAAGGCCCAGGGAGTGCAGTAAGGCTAACAAAAGTTCCTTGTCAAAAGAAGTTTATTGAGTATACAATGTTATAAAGATACATAAAGTAAGTTTACAAGGATCTATAAAGTAAGCTCATTGTTTTACAGTAGGGTTTATATAGGTAAATATCATGAAATTTCAAATATTAAACATTGGGTTCACGTAAACCTAAATTAAAGATATATATCATTTCCTTAGTTACTTTTGTAGGTATTTAAATGATTTATACCTACTATACATATTGTTTACAAGTAGAGTGTATATAGGTCAAATAAATTCTGATAATGAGCTTTAATCGTAAGGTGGAGAAAAGGAAAGAGAAAGAAGAAAAAGGGTTGAAAGGTAGAGGTATGGTCCACAAGGTTGTCCCGCTCGTCAGTTTATTATTCTTTTTAGTTCTCTTTGAAGCCTTAGAATGGGTGTCTCTGTAAGTCATTTAATCTGTTACCATGGCAACAGGACAGAGTCATTGAAGTTTGACAGGAACTGTTGTTTTATCCAAGGATGCCAAAGTTTTTCAAATTTTGGAATTTGATTTTGATCGATGGCTACCATCTTAGCATGGGACATTGTATTATTCATTCTGTGAATTGTTTCTGCTAGTACCAATGTAGGAGATTTCCATGCCTTGGCCACTGTTTGTTTTGCAGCCGTTATTAGTTGGATCATAAGTTTGAATTGAGAGAGTGTTAACCATTCCGGTTTTAGATTAAGTAAAGTTAAATATGGATCTGGTTGTATTATTTTTTTAAATATTTTAGATGCAATCACGAAGACTTCCTTCCAGAAGGTTTGGATTACTGGGCACGTCCACCATATGTGTAAATATGTGCCTATTTCTGGGCATCCTCGAAAACAAAGAGCTGAGGTATTAGGTGAATATTTTGCCACTCTAGCGGGTACAAGGTACCAGCGAGTTAGGACTTTATAATTTGTCTCCAGTGCTAAGATGTTGGGTGAAGATGACTTAGATGTGAGCCATATGTTAGACCACTCCGTGTCTTCTAAAGTTCGTCCCAGGTCCTCCTCCCACCTCTGAACGTAAGAGGGTCTATTAAGATTTGCTACTCCATATAATTGATTATAAAGTGATGAAATTGTACCTTTAGCAAATGGATCTTTTGTACAGATTGATTCAAAAATGGATAATTGGGATAATGATGTATCCCCCTTTAGGAATGGTGTATAGAAATTTTTGATTTGGAGATATCTAAATATCTCAGAGTTTGGTAGATCATATTTTTCTCTAAGCGATGGGAATGAAAGGAATGATTTAGATGCTATGAAGTCATTTAGTGTCTGAATGCCTAATGTTGTCCAAGCTTTAAAAGAATTTGGGTAGATCCATGCCGGATAAAAGGCCGGATTTCTGATAAAAGAAAGGAGAGGATTGTGTGGAGATTGTAACTGATATTTGGTTTTTAGTTTATCCCAGAGAGATAAGAAGTGTTTAGTTATGGGATTATGAATTTTAAAGCGGTCTTTAGGATCAAGCCATAATAAATTTGATATTAATAGAGGGTCATTTTCTGAAGCCTCTATAAATACCCATAATGGGATTTCCTGTTTTGCATGGTATTTGGACAGACTGGCCAAATGTGCCGCTCTGTAGTAGTTAGTAAAATTAGGGTATCCCAGGCCTCCTTTATTTTTGGGAAGATGTAGTGTGTGTATAGGTATACGTGGTTTAGAAGAGCCCCATATAAACGAAGTTGCTCTTTTTTGTACTATTCTCAAAAAATAGGAAGGAATTGGAATAGGGAGGACTCTGAATAGATAAAGCAATTTGGGTAGAATAGTCATTTTGATTGCATTAATCTTCCCCATCCAGGATAAAGGAAGTTGCGACCATTGTTTTATTAGATTTGTGATCTGTCTTAATACAGGAGGATAATTGGTTTAGAATAAGTCAGAATGAGAGGCTGTTAAATGAATTCCAAGATATGGGATTGATTTTTCTGCCCATGTGAATGGGAGTGCAGCCCTAGCCGGGATCAATTCCATGTTTGTGAGTGAAATATTAAGCACTAGGCATTTCTTAGGATTAATCATAAGGCCGGATAGGGCTGCAAATCCATCAAGAGCTGGTATTAAGTTAGGACCAGAGACCTGTGGTGATGATAGAAAAAGTAATATATCGTCTGCAAATATACATAATTTGTGTGTAATACCTCCTACTTCAATGCCAGTTATAGTTTGGTTTGTTCTGATATATTGGGCCATGGGTTCGAGTATAAGGGCAAATAATAAGGGAGATAATGGGCAACCCTGTCGGGTACCTCTTTCGATATTAAAGGCTTCAGATTTGTATCCAGCATATTTTATATAGGCTTTGGGTTTATTATATAATGCTTTGATCCATGTTAAAAAGTGGGGTCCAAAACCCCATTTTTGTAATGAATATTGCATATATTGCCAGGATACTGTGTCAAATGCCCTCTTAATATCGAGAGATAGAAAACATAAAGGGATTTTCCGATTTTTAGCAATATGTGCCAATAACACTGCCCTGCCCCTGCCTGTCTATTTGGCATGAAGCCTACTTGATCTCTATGTATTAATTTTCCTATAATGCTATTGACGCGTTTTGCTATTATTTTTGCTAATAATTTAATATCGAGGTTTAACAGAGAGATAGGCCGATAATTCACACAGGAAGTATCATCAGAAAGGGATTTTGGGATCATACAAACAATTGCCATTAGTGTTTCTTGCCGAAAAGAATGTCCATCTAGAAGTTTGTTAAAAGTTTCAGTGAGAATGGGAGAGAGTATTTCTGAGAATGTTTTATAGTATAAAGCCGAGTAGCCGTCTGGGCCTGGTCTTTTGTTAAGTTTTAGGTCTTTTATGGCGTTAGCAACTTCATCTATAGTTATAGGCTCATCCAAACTGCTTTTTTGATTCTGAGATAACTCAGGTAAGGTTATTTTTGAGAAGAAGGATTCAGCCTCTGTAGGATTAAATTCATTGTTTGTCTTGTATAAAGTTGCGAGATGTGAGTGAAATTTATGGACTATTTTAACTGGATTACAAGTGTAAACATTTTTTGATAATTTCAAACGTATTGGTTTGAAAGATTTGTTAGTTGAATTTAATGCCTGAGCCAAATATGTACCTGGTTTGTTTGTATTCATGTAGAAATTGTGTTTGGAGCGTTTGAGGGATTTATCAACTGACTCAGTGAGAAATAGATCGTATTCCAATCTAGATTTTTCCAGATGAGATTTTGTACTCTGAGATGGATTATCTTGAAATGATATGTAGGCTGCATTAAAATTGAGTTCTAGTTTTTTTGCTAGATTTTTGCGTTCCCGTTTAAATAGTGCCATTTGTCTTTGTATTGTACCACGCAAGACAGGCTTATGAGCTTCCCACAGTGTTATTGGGGAGATGTCTGTTGTATTATTAATTGATATGTATTCCTTTAAAGCTTGTTCAATGGCCATCTGATGTAGTGGGTGTTTGAGCATTATGTCTGGTAAGTACCACGTTGGGTCATGCACTTTTGGTATGGCTGAGGCTATAGTAGTGTATACTGCATTATGGTCAGACCACAGAATCGGAATTATATCTGATGCAATAATTTCTGGTATCATTCCTATTGTTAGAAAAATATGATCTATTCTGGTGAAGGTTTGATGAGGGTGCGAGAAATAAGGGAATTTCTTTTTCATTGGGTTACTTTCTCTCCATGAATCTACCAGATTGTATTTGGAAAGAAGTTGAGAAAAAGGTAATATAGAGGTTATTTTGGATGGTGTAAAAGGTGATTTATCTAGAAATGGGAGGAGGACCTGGTTCGAATCCCCACACATTATCACTGTTCCTATTTTGTGTGTATTAATCACTTGTAATATATGTGAGAGGAATGGTGTAGGTTGTTTGTTAGGAGCATAGTAGGAAATCACCGTGATTGCTGTATCCATTATATAACCCATGAATATCAGGTATCTACCTTCTGGGTCTTTAATTTCTGATGATAAGGTAAATGGTGTGGATCGGTGAAATGCAATTAGAGTTCCCCTTTGCTTGGTACAGGCAGAAGCCGTGTAAATTTGTTGATAAAAAGGAGAAATATATTTTGGAGTAGAATCTTTGGTGAAGTGTGTTTCTTGGAGGCATACTATGTGAGCCTTTTTGTTATGGAAAGTACGGAAGGCTTTGGTCCTTTTTTGAGGGACATTTATTCCCTGAACATTCAGGGAAAGTATATTCAGTGGTGCCATGGCAACAGATCAAATAGTTTTGACTTACTTTTTGTTATGCAGAGCTGACTGCGCAGATCAACCTGTGTGGACTGAAGAGATGAATAGATAGAAAAGAAACCAGTGAATTCTGGAGTAAAGAGTAAACAAAAAACATATGAGATTAGATGATACATTGTATAAATTATTTTTTGCAAGTAATCACAATTTACCCGTGAAAGAGAATAAATATCTCTCTCAGGGGAATAAGTGCCTTTGTCACACTCCCACATAATATGGTTGGGAGAATGAGGAGGGCTAATGGGGGTACACGGATCTTCCGCTTACAGGAGAGAAGTGCTATGTCACAAGACATCAAAATTATGTTTTATTAGTTGGAGTGCAGAATATAGTTTTTGTTGAAATTATTTATTCCAGGGTGGTTGTATATGGTTAGTCTTGCCCTAGGCTTAATAATTCAGTTAGAAAGGTACTGTTAATAACTTTGGTATTGATGAAGATAGTTTGAATTATTTTGGGATTTTAACCCTTTTAGAGTAAACAATTACATATTTTATTCATATGTAACTGTTTAGATATGTTAACTCATAAAATTGAGGTTGTATTGCTTCAGATTAGAATAAACAAAAACATAATTCTAGGAACTAGTTAGGTAATAATATATTTGTTTTAAGAAAAGAAAGAAAAAAAAAAAAAAAAAAGCTTCCATTACTTCTGTATTATTGAACATATTTGTCCTAAAAAGTAATAAATCTATTGTTATTACCTGATAATATATAACTGAACAAGAATTTCCTTATTTCACTTATATATTCTAAGGCTATATGAATCAGAAGTAATAAGAAATATAACTGGAATGTAACATGATCCCACACAGTGTGTGACTATCAGAATGCAGTTACATTCAGTTATAAATATAGGTTTTTTTATAGAGAACCATCTCTTAGTATAATAAATGAAGAGATATCAGGAATTAGGATGTCAGTCCATTGAATCTTCTTGGTCCATGGACGATGTGGCATAACGGCCTCTTTTGTGAGAATGATGATTCCCATTTTGTTCTGGAATTTTCTGGGTGCTGCCTGAAGGTGAAGATGATGCCATTCTTCTGCGTGTGGGAGTGTTGCTGCTTGTGGGTTCTGTCAGATTTATTTTAAAAGGGTTTGTTGTAGTTCATCTGCTGATCTGCTTCTGTAAATTGTACCTTGGTAGTTAAATCTGACTGAAAAGGGGAAGCCCCATTGATACATAATGTTGTGGCGTTGCAGTTCCATTAGTCGGGGTTTCATGGATCGTCTTTTAGTAATAGTAAGTTGGGATAGGTCAGCAAAAATTTGATAATTGTGTCCTTGAAAATTAAGTTCCTTTTTTTCTCTTGCAGCAATTAGTATTTGTTCTTTCGTTCTGTAATAATGAAATTTTGTGATTATATCACGTGGGGGTCCATCTTTCTTTTTGGCTGTGAGGGCTCTGTGTACTCTGTCCAGTTCTAAACGTTCAATAGGGATATCTGGCAGTAATAGTAGATTGCAGGTCTGTCACAGTTTCAGGTATTCCCCTTATGCGCAAGTTTGAACGTCTGGCTCTATTTTCGTAATCTTCGAGCTTAGTTTGAAGTATTAAATTCTCTTTTTTTAATTGTTCCAATTCTGTTATATTTTCTTGGGTTGTAATTTCAATTTCATCCATTTTTATTTCTAAGGCTGCGGTGCGGTTTCCCAGCTCTCTTATTTCTTTGGTTAGGCTGTTTGTTATTTGGTCTGAGGTTTGTTTTAAAGCCTTATGAAGCATCTTTTCAAATTGTAATAATATTACTGGGGATACTGAGGAGGCTTGTGGAGAAGTTTGTGAGAGGATTTGTTCTGTATCTGACTCAAATGGAGAGTCTTGCTGTGACATTTTCTGTCTGTGAGTGCGCCCTGATGCTGTATCTTGTGAGGTGACTGGAGCTGCTTCAGCTGCAGTGAGTGCCTGTGAGCTCTTTGTGAGGTGATTTTTATTTCTGCCACGGTTTCCTCCCAGTACCATATTTCCTGCTCAAACTTTCACAATTTGTTCCCTGGGGCAAAAAGGTTCAAATGGATACCTTTTGAGCCTGCAGGCTCCGCTTTGTCCTTCTCTTCTCTCCTCAGCGGTGTGGAGCTCTAACAATGCATGTCTGCTCCGCTAGGCTCCGCCTCCTGCCCCCACCGGCTAACAAAAGTTCCAATGATAAATGGAGACTATGGAAATCCTGGAGGTTTCCATGCAAAATATTTGCATTCAAATAAATATACTGACTGCCTTCAAATTCAAGATGGGGTTTTCTGTTTCTGCAACAAGGGCAATGACACTTTGATTTTGAACAATGGCCATAGTAGCATGGAGGTCTGTTAGCCTGTGATACCCTGTTTCCCCGTAAATAAGACCTAGCATGATTGTCGGTGATGGCTGCAATATAAGCCCTACCCCCCAAATAAGCCCTAGTTAAAGTCCTTGTAGTTCTTTTTTTCAGGGTAGGGCTTATTTTCGGGGAAACAGGGTAGGGCTTATTTGGGGGGTAGGGCTTATATTGCAGCCATCACTGACAATCACGCTAGGTCTTATTTTGGGGGAAACAGGGTACTGGCAGGTTGGAGTACATGAAGCAGAGTGGATGCCTGCAGTTAGAGGTTACAGGCTACAGTTATAGGTTGCAACTCTAACTGTAGCCCCTGAACACCATGTGTCTGAGATGGGTTTGGTCCTGGTGTCTGCATGATGAACAGGCATCATAGGTTTGGATAGTGGGAGCATTTCTTCATTGCTAAAAGGATTTGCCTACAGGTTTTGATGATTTGGGAATACAAGACCTGTGATTGAACTGGGTTCTGGATTTAAGACCTGGACTTTTAGGCCTGGGAGGAATAAAACATTTCTTCTTGGCTTTAGAGACATGCTGAGTTTTCCAGGACCCTTAAAGGAGCCTAGACTAGTCACTGTATCAGTATTAGACACAGGTTGCTCTAGTTTTAAAAGAACCAATATGATATCTTTAAGCCAAGGAACTATATCAGCAGAATGAGGAGTGTATGGATTCAAGCAGGAGACAATAATCCAGGCTATCGCCAGGTCTTCGAAGAGGGACACTGCAAGCCCCCCCAGAGCTGTTAGTGGATTATGAGCTGGAGAGGCTCGCGGGGTCACTAGTTTTGTGTTTAGGATAAAACATACTGTTCAGCAAGTGAAATTAAACACACCAAGAAGGACCTTGGGTACTCACAAACCAGCTGTTGAAAGCAGGAGAGTTTATATCACCAGAGCTAAAAGTCATGGTAGACAGTGGCAAACTAAAATAAAACTAAAATAAAACTGTGTGACCTTTGTGAGTAGAGCCTTATGCTGAAAAGGCTGGAAAAGATAGTGTAGTGCACACGACATTTCTATTGGTGATGGTAATTCTCTAGTGCAGTGATGGCAAACCTTGGCACCCCAGATGTTTTGGAATTACATTTCCCATGATGCTCAACTACACTGCAGAGTGCTTGAGCATCATGGGAAATGTAGTTCCAAAACATCTGGGGTGCCAAGGTTCGCCAACACTGCTCTAGTGTGTTAACCCTTTTGGGTACAAAAATGGCAAAAGAAAAATCAATATTGCATCATGCTCATATAGGGCTAAGTCCAAGAATTTACCATAGGCATAGGCCTGGGAGATTTCTCTGTTGGGAACAAGCACAGTACTAAGGTACCAAAGAGTGCCATATGCAGAACCTAGTGATTAAATGCCACATTCCAAGAATATTTTGCCTCATTTATGGATATACAGTATCTCACAAAAGTGAGTACACCCCTCACATTTTCTGTAATTGTTTGATTATATCTTTTCATGTGACAACACTAAAGAAATGACACTGCTACAATGTAAAGTAGTGAGTGTACAGCTTGTAAAACAGTGTAAATTTCCTGCCCCCTCAAAATAACTCAACAGACAGCCATTAATGTCTAAACCACTGGCAACAAAAGTGAGTACACCCCTAAGTGAAAATGTCCAAATTGGGCCCAATTAGCCATTTTCCCTCCCCGGTATCATGTGACTCATTCATGTTACAAAGTCTCAGGTGTGAATGGGGAGCAGATATGTTAAATTTGGTGTTATCGCTCCCACTCTCTCATACTGGTCACTGGAAGTTCAACAAGGCACCTCATGGCAAAGGATCTGGATCAGGGCAAATGATCTCTGAGTATTTAAAAAAAAAAGAATTGTTGGTCTAAAGATGGCCTAGGCTATAAGAAGAATGCCAAGACCCTGAAACTGAGCTGCAGCATGGTGGCCAAGACTATACAGCGGCTTAACGGGACAGGTTCCACTCAGAACAGGGCTCGACATGGTCAACCAAAGAAGTGCACGTGCTTAGCATCATATCCAGAGGTTGTGTTGGGAAATAGACATATGAGTGCTGCCAGCATTGCTGCAGAGGAGGTCAGCCTGTCAGTGATCAGACCATATGCCGCACACTGCATCAAATTGGTCTGCATGGCTGTTGTCCCAGAAGGAAGCCTCTTCTAAAGATGAGGCACAAGAAAGCCCGGAAACAGTTTGCTGAAGACAAGCAGACTAAAGACATGGATTACTGGAACCATGTCCTGTAATCTCATGAGACCAAGATAAATTTATTTTGTTCAGATGGTGTCAAGCGTCTGTGGTGGCAACCAGGTGAGGAGTACAAAGACAAGTGTGTCTTGCCTACAGTCAAGCATGGTGGTGGCAGTGTCATGGTCTGGGGCTGCATGAGTGCTGCAGGCACTGGGGAGCTACAGTTCATTAAAGGAACCATGAATGCCAACATGTACTGTGACATACTGAAGCAGTGCATGATCCCCTCCCTTCGGAGACTGGGCCGCAGGGCAGTATTCCAACATGATAACGATCCCAAACACATCTCCAAGATGACCACTGCCTTGCTAAAGAAGCTGAGGGTAAAGGTGATGGACTGGCCAAGCGTGTCTCTAGAGCTAAACCCTATTGAGCATCTGTGGGGCATCCTGAAAGGGAAGGTGGAGGAGCACAAAGTCTCTAACATCCACCAGCTCTGTGATGTCATCATAGAGGAGTGGAAGAGGACTCCAGTGGAAACCTGTGAAGCTCTGGTTAACTTCATGCCCAAGAGGTTTAAGGCAGTGCTGGAAAATAATGGTGGCCACATAAAATATTGACACTTTGGGCCCAATTTGGACATTTTCACTTAGGGGTGTACTCACTTTTGTTGCCAGCGGTTTAAACATTAATGGTTGTGTGTTGAGTTACTTTGAAGGGACAGCAAATTTACACTGTTATACAAGCTGTACACTCACTACTTTACATTGTAGCAAAGTGTCATTTCTTCAGTGTTGTCACATGAAAAGATATATAAATATTTACAAAAATGTGAGGGGTGTACTCACTTTTGTGAGATACTGTATTCCTAAGAAAGTAATCAGGGACTGGGTCAAACCAGGAGCTGTGTCACAGTCCAGGACCTGTAAAACAAAACAAACTAGTACAATAGGTGTCTTTTGAGTGCCAGTGTCAGTACCGAGGGTCACATCACAGGCAAGCCCACAATATTCAAGAATTAGTCACCCCGGATACTTGCATAAGAGCTCAGAATAACAGCAGAATGCTGAATTTAAAAAATTCATAAAAAAAAAAAATGTCCAGTAAAATGGTTAAACATTTCTCTGAAAAGAAAATATACCCAACCTCCTAGGACATTAGAAAACAAAGCATAATAGGAGTAGGAGGGGTTACACCTGGCTGGCCAATGGCTTTTTTACAACATCCAATATCTCCAGTAGGCAGCAGTGTAATCCAGGAGTCTCTGATTTACTTCTGATCCTGTGTTTCTTAATCAACAATAAAGAAAAAGTATTAACTTTTACTATGTATTTACTTTTTGACAAATCATTTAGTAGCTCCAAGCTATGCTATAAAATATACATTGAATTATATATAACATGTACCAGTGAAATAAGATGTTTGTTTACCTAATGAGATATACAATCGCTGTCCACAAGTTATTTAATGTTACAGGTAGAGCTAACAAGTAACAAACAATTTACAGAGACAATGAGCAATATGCATGGTACGCACAAAGCAGTCACCTTTACCTTTGCAGTGAGAAAAGGACTTATTGGTACCTGTAGTTAATTATACTTTGTATTGCCTTAACCACTTCCCTACCCGCGTATATACATATGACGTCCACAGATGGGATCTCCCATCCTGGGTGGACGTCATATGACAGCCTCGGGTTCCCGGCCGTCTAGGGGACACGTGCGGTGCGTGTGCCCGGCGGGCACCCGCGATTGCCCGTTAACCAGGCCGGACCGTGGATCTGTGTGTGTAAACGTCCTGTCAGGTGAGAGGAGAGCGATCTGTGTTCCCAGTACAGCGGAACACTGATCGGTCTCCTCCCCTTGTACGTCCCCGCCCCCTACAGTTAGAAGCATTCCCTAGGAAACACATTTAACCCCTTGTGTCCCCCTAGTGGTTAACCCCTTCACTGCCTGTCACATTTACACAGTAATCAATGCAATTTTATAGCATTGATCGCTGTATAAATGTGAATGGTCCCAAAAATGTGTCAAAAGTGTCCAATGTGTCCGCCATAATGTTGCAGTCACGAAAAAAAAAATCGCGATCGCAGCTATTACTAGTAAAAAAACGAATAAATATTTTTTTTTTAAAAATGCCATAAATCTATCCCATATTTTGTAGACGCTATAACTTTTGCGCAAACCAATCAATATACGCTTATTGCGATTTTTTTTACCAAAAATATGTAGAAGAATACGTATCGGCCGAAACTGAGGAAAAAATTTGTTTTTTAAAAAAAAAAGGAATATTTATTATAGCAAAAAGTAAAAAATATTGTGTTTTTTTCAAAATTGTCGCTCTTCTTTTGTTTATAGCGCAAAAAATAAAAACCGCAGAGGTGATCAAATACCACCAAAAGAAAGCTCTATTTGTGGGGAAAAAAAGAACGTCAATTTTGTTTGGGTACAACGTCGCATGACCGCGCAATTGTCGTTTAAAATGCGACAGTGCTGAAAACTAAAATTTGGTCTGGGAAGGAAGGGGGTGAAAATGCCCTGTATTGAACCGGTAATCATTTTCTAACTTGACACACACATTGGGATTGATTTCATAAAAGGCAAATAGGTTGTTCATTTTTCAAAATAATTTTCTCTTGATAACCAAGTATACAGCAATCAACATGTAGGAAGCAGTAACTAGGTATTAGACACAAATTGTTACGCATATAACCTGTACAAAACTATTACATAAATGTGTGTCATTATTTATTCACACACCCGGTGGCAAAAAATAAAATAAAATCTCATGACAAACAAAATAGTATAATATGTAACTGCCTGCAATTCAGAGAAAAATGACAATTTAAAAGTGAAAATATACATGTGCACATTTAATTATATTTAGTAGACTGCTAAGTTGAGCAAAAATATATTTTCTGCAATGTGTTGATTATCTGTCTGGAAAGCAAGGCACAAAAAAAAAACCTATGCGTGCTTTTTATTCAAAGTTAATAACACAAAGCTTTCATGTGCGACAAGGCTGGCCAGCCAATCAAGTGACTACAAAAGCATAAGATCATAGCTACATTTATTTGAAAAGCAATAAAAGTGATAAAAGTCCCTATGAGCAGTAAATGTCAAGCAAGATATTCCCTGATAAAACATTGCTGGCTTCTCAAATATGCCTGATTTGATTTAGTGTTTATACTCTTCATAACGCATACATAAATATTATTTAAACATAAAAGGATTTAAAATGAATGCAGTTAATAGCAAAACTCAGCTGGAAGGGCTCCCCATGACATATATGGATATAGGCATATTATATGTTTATATATTAAAAGGTATAAATTAAGTCTTGTGAAATATGTTTTCTTTTTACTGAGTTCAATTTCAATTTTTGTAAAATATCTAATCAGCTCCAAAAGCAATTTGTACTTTTTATAATGTTGGGATACTCATTCAACCATACTAAAAATGTATGTTATAGTAAAATGACTTTAGATTTTTTTTAAATATAAAGGGAGATAGATTTGCTGACCAACTGCCATACGATTGTCATGCTTAGCTTAGATGACTTGCCATCACTTTGCTTGTTTCCAGTATGTTTTTTTTTAATCATTTTTATTAAGGTTTTAAAATAGAAAGAGGGTTACAATTGTACAACTAAAGCATGGGTGCAACAATGAGCTATTTTTCATGTTTATAATATATATATAATAATATATATATAAATATGATGCGTTCTCTATGCACTCTCTGGTGCATGTGTCTTAAGCCGCATACACACAATCGGATTTTCCAATGGGAACGGTGTGATGACAGGCTGTTGGCGGAAAATCCAACCGTTTTTATGCTCCATCACAAAATTGTTGTCGGATTTTCCATGGACAAATGTTGGATGGCAGGTTTTAAAATTTTCCGCGGACAAATGTCTGTTGTCTGATTTTCCGAGCATGTGTACACAAGTCAGTCGGACAAAAGTTCAAAGTACAAACATGCATGCTCGGAAGCAAGGACGAGCCAGAAGCGGTCGGTCTTGTAAACTAGCATTCGTAATGGAGAATTAACATTCGTGAAGTGGCAAATTATGAAATCTCAAAATGCAGCACACATTCTCTTCTTCTTTAATGGGATAATAATGAAGCTGCTTTGCTGGTGATACTGATGGAGTTATAGCAAATTAATTTTTTTTTCATGTGATATCAAGAATAATATTATTATTTTTTTATTTTATTTTTTTTTGGGCAAGTTACCACAACACCATTATCCCATAAAATCAAAGATACAATTATGTTGGTGTCCCTTGTCAATTTTACATTGTATTTTTTTAAATGTAACTGCCTACTCCCAAACTGTCATTTGAAGTAAAACACATAGCCAAGTATTATTCTCTACAATTTTTTTTATTGTGCATTAAAAAATAAATAAATAAATAAAATTAGACATGCTATCTGCCAATAGCACTTAACCAAAAAGTGCATTCTATGCATCCAAAAATATAGAAAATATAACAAATCAAATCATTATTATTCAACCAGAAAATAAAATAAAAGCCTCATGCATGTGTCCTGTTTCTTAATATAGGGTGTCAACAGAGCCAAGATTTGGTGAAAGCAGGGTTCCGTCATCCGGAGATAATTCCGAAAATCATCTGGATTATTTTCCTGGAGCTCCCGCAGCAAAGGCATATGACATAATTCGTCATGATTAATAAAGCAACCGATTTTTGGTCCAAGAACTCCTCCTCCTCCTTTTCCTGGACTGGACTTGGGTCAAAGCAATAACTCCTAGACCAATAATAAATAATACGTTATCTCCTCCGATTCCACAACATGTCTGGTTGACGAACGGCATTCAGAAATGAACTGAAAAGAACGTAATGAAAAGCGTGAACTGGAAAGTGTTACATGAAAGACGCAAAATGAAAAGCGCAAATCAACACTCACCAAACTTCTACTAACACGAAATTAGCAGAAGGAGCCCAAACGGTGGCACTAAAGATCTAAAAAAACCACATAGTATGTCACTACGTTCGTGTTTGTTGGCCGACAATTCCTTGCCTTCGGACAAAAGTCAGAGGTTTTGTCTGTGGAAAATCCGATCATGTGTACGAGGCTTACATTTTACTAAAAACAGCCACATGTATAAGAGCTATAGCAATGCAAATACTATGTTGGAAAAATGTATTTGATATAAAAAAAAGTAAAACTCAAAAGAGGACAGCCAGTGCACACAAAAGATTCAGCTAATATTTGAAATGCTTCTGAGGTTCTGCTGTGTGCAGAAAGGCCAGTGCTCTTTAGCTCAGCATACTGAGGAATGGCCCTGGGTATCAATGGTCACAATGTAAAATCATTTATTAATTTCCACATTGCATTTTAGTTATTTCCTTCCCCTATTAAGCCCAACAATATTGAAAATTTAAACTCACTTTGTAAAGAAATTTGCTATGTTCTGTGAGTAGACACTGCTGTGTTACACATGACACAGAGCCTGCATTTTGAACTACAGAAGTGTTGGAGGGAGGAGTTTCAGGAGGCGAAGTCAGTACAGGAATCATTGCTTGCAGGCAGAAAGGTACCATGGGATATATAGTCCTTAAAAATTAAATGTTAACCAAAGCAATGAGCAGAGAAGAAGCTGCAAAGCATGCAGGGAATCCAGAAAGCTGTGCAAAGAGATGTCCAGCAGACCAGCAGTACTCACAACACGAGAGAAGGTTTTTCATGTAAGCTTATTTTGGATTGTTAAAAAATACCTATTGTTGTATTGCTATTACATTGCCGATGTTATAAAATTAATATATATTTTATAATATATACTGTATTGTGAGTACACCCCTTACATTTTTGTAAATATTGTATTATATCTTTTCATGTGACAACACTGAAGAAATGAAACTTTGCTACAATGTAAAGTAGTGAGTGTACAGCTTGTATAACAGTGTAAATTTGCTGTCCCCTCAAAATAACTCAACACACATCCATTAATGTCTAAACCGCTGCAACAAAAGTGAGTACACCCCTATATGAAAATGTCCAAATTGGGCCCAAGGTGTCAATATTTTGTGTGGCCACCATTATTTTCCAGCACTACCTTAACACTCTTGGGCATGGAGATCACCAGAGCTTCACAGGTTGCCACTGGAGTCCTCTTCCACTCCTCCGTGAAGACATCATGGAGCTGATGGATGTTAGAGACCTTGCGCTCCTCCATCTCTCCGTTTAAGGATGCTCCACAGATGCTCAATAGGGTTTAGATCTGGTGACATGCTTGACCAGTCCATCACCTTTACCCTCAGCTTCTTTAGCAAGGCAGTGGTCATCTTGGAGGTGTGTTTGGGGTCGTTAACATGTTGGAATGCAGCCCAGTGTTCGAACGGAGGGGATCATGCTCTTCTCCAATATGTCACAGTACATGTTGGCATTCATGGTTCCCTCAATGAACTGTAGCTCCCCAGTGTCTGCAGCACTCATGCAGCCCCAGACCATAACATGCCCACCACCATGCTTGACTGTAGGCAAGACACACTTGTCTTTGCACTGCTCACCTGGTTGCTGCCACACATGCTTGACACCATCTGTACCAAATAAGTTTATCTTGGTCTTATCAGAACACAGGACATGGTTCCAGTAATCCATGTCCTTAGTCTGCTTGTCTTCAGCAAACTGTTTGCGGACTTTCTTTCGCATCATCTTTAGAAGAGGCTTCCTTCTGAGACAACAGCAATGCAGACCAATTTTATACAGTGTGCGGCGTATGGTCTGAGCACTGACAGGATGACCCCACACCTTCAACCTCTGCAGCAATGCTGGCAGCACTCATATGTCTATTTCCCAAAGACAACCTCTGAATATGATGCTGAGCATGTGCACTAAACCTCTGTGGTCGACCATGGTGAGGTGTGTTCTGAACCTGTCCTGTTAAACAGCAGTATGGTCTTGGTCACCGTGCTGTAGCTCAGTTTCAGGGTCTTGCCAATCTTCTTATAGCCTAGGCCATCTTTATGTAGAGCAACAATTCTTTTTTTCAGATTCTAAGAAAGTTCTTTGTCATGAGGTGCAATTTTGAACTTCCAGTGACCAGTATGAGAGAGTGAGAGCGATAACACCAAATTTAACACACCTGCTCCCCATTTACATCTGGGACCTTGTAACACTAACGAGTCACATGACACCGGGAAGGGAAAATGGCTAATTGGGCCCAATGTGGACATTTTCACTTAGGGGTGTACTCACTTTTGTTGCCAGGGGTTTAGACATTAATGACTGTGTGTTGAGTTATTTTGAGGGGACAGCAAATTTACACTGTTATACAAGCTGTACACTCACTACATTACATTGTAGCAAAGTGTCATTTCCTCAGTTTTGTCACATGAAAATATATAATAAAATATTTACAAAAATGTTAGGGGTGTACTCACTTTTGTGAGCTACTGTATATATACATATATATATATATGTACACTGAGCAAATTTATAAACGAAACACTTTTCTGCTTGCCCCTATTTATCATGAGCTGATCTCAAAGATCTACGACCTTCTCTATGCACATAAAAGGCCTATTTCTCTCAAATATTGTTCACAAATCTGTCTAAATCTGTGTTAGTATGTATTTCTCCTTTGCCAAGATAATCCATCCACCTCACAGGTGTAGCATATCAAGATGCTGATTAGACAGCATGATTATTGCACAGGTGTGCCTTAGGCTGGCCACAACAAAAGCCCACTCTAAAATGTGCAGTTTTACTATATTGGGGGGGGGGGTTCGAAAACCAGTCAGTATCTGGTGTGACCAGCATTTGCCTCCCGCAGTGCAGCACATCTCTTACGCATAGAGTTGATCAGATTGTTGATTGTGGCCTGTGGAATGTAGGTCCATTCCTCTTCAATGGCTGTGGAAGTGGCTGGATATTGGCAGGAACTGGAACATGCTGTCATATACGCTGATCCAGAGCATTCCAAACATGCTCAATAGGTGACATGTCTGGTGAGTATGCTGGCCATGCAAGAAATGGGATGTTTTCAGCTTCCAGGAATTGTGTACAGAGCCTTGCAACATGGGGTCATGCAATATCACGCTGCAAGATGAGGTGATGGTCGTGGATGAATGGCACAACAATGGGCCTCAGGATCTTGTCACGGTATCTCTGTGCATTCAAAATGCCATCAATAAAATGCACCTGTGTTTGTTGTCAATAGCATATGCCTGCCCATACCATAAACCCCACCGCCATCCTGGGCCACTCGATCCACAGCATTGACATCAGCAAACCGCTCACCCACACAAAGCCATACACCCTGTCTGCCATCTGCCCTGTACAGTGAAAACCAGGATTCATCCATGAAGAAAACACCTTTCCAAAGTGCCAGATGCCATTAAATGTGAGCATTTGCCCACTCAAGTCGGTTATGACGACGATGAACTACAGACAGGTCGAGACCCTGATGAGGATAACAAGCATGCAGATGAGCTTCCCTGAAATGGTTTCTGACAGTTTGTGCCAAAATTCTTTGGTTATGCAAACCGATTGTTACAGCAGCTGTCCGGGTCACTGGTCTCAGACGATCTTGGAGGTGAAGATGCTGGATGTGGAGGTCCTGGGCTGGTGTGAATGTACTGCCAAATTTTCTGAAACGCCTTTGGAGACGCTTATGATAGAGAAATGAACATACAATTCAAGGGCAACAGCTCTGGTGGACATTCCTGCAGTCAGCATGCCAATTACACGCTCCCTCAAAACTTGCGACACCTGTGGCATTGTTCTGTGTGATAAAACTGCACATTTTACTGTAGAGCGGCCTTTTATTGTGGCCAGCCTAAGGCACACTTGTGCAATAATCATGGTGTCTAATCGGCATCTTGATATGCTACGCCTGTGAGGTAGATGGATTATCTCGGCAAAGGATAAGTGCTCACTAACACAGATTTAGACAGATTTGAGAACAATATTTGACAGAAATAGGCCTTTTGTGTACATAGAAAAAGTCATAGATCTTTGAGTTCAGCTTGTGATAAATAGGGGCAAACACAAAAGTGTTGCCTTTATAATTTTGTTCAGTGTATATATACACACACACACAAATATTATTAATTGTCTGATATAAAGCTAAAAGTGTTTCACAGCAGTAAAAAAAGTTAAAATGTATGTTAATTAAACTGTACTTGAAGATCATACATGAAGGGGTTTGAAAATGTGCTATCTTACAGAACATTTAATCTATTCAAAACTCATTAGCAACACTAGACTGAGCCCACTTATACTCATTAAGGCAAGTTAATGGAACATGACATTAGTTGACCTACTCAATAAGTATCATATTTATCAGCGTATAACATGCACCTTCATTTTAAGAGGGAAGTTTCAGGAAAAAAAACTTACATTTTAAATAAAAAAATTTGAAGCAAAATAAGGGTCAGTGCCCATTAATGCAGCCTTATCAGTGCCCATCTGCAGCCTCGCCATTGCCCATCATTGCAGCCTGATCAGTGCCCATCATGGCAGCCTTGCCCATCATTGCAGCCTGCTCAGTGCACATCTGCAGCCTTGCTCATCATTGCAGCATGATCAGTGCCCATCTGCAGCCTTGCCCATCATTGCAGTCTGATCAGTGCCCATCTGCAGCCTTGCCCATCATTTCAGCATGATCAGTGCCCATCTGCAGCCTTGCCCATCATTGAAGCCTGCTCAGTGCCCATCTGCAGCCTTGCCCATCATTGCAGCATGATCAGTGCCCATCTGCAGCCTTGCCCATCATTGCAGTCTGATCAGTGCCCATCTGCAGTCTTGCCCATCATTTCAGCATGATCAGTGCCCATCTGCAGCCTTGCCCATCATTGCAGCATGATCAGTGCCCATCTGCAGCTTTGTCCATCATTGCAGTATGATCAGTGCCCATCTGCAGCCTTGCCCATCATTGCAGCCTTGCCCATTATTGCAGCTTGATCTGTGCCCATCTGCAGCTTTGCCCATTATTGCAGCATGATCAGTGCCCATCTGCAGCCTTGCCAATCATTGCAGTCTGATCAGTGCCCATCTGCAGCCTTGCCCATCATTGCAGCACGATCAGTGCCCATCTGCAGCCTTGCCCATCATTGCAGCATGATCAGTGCTCATCTGCAGCCTTGCCCATCACTGCAGACTTGCCCCTTTTTGCAGCATGATCAGTGCCCATCTGCAGTCTTATCCCTCTTTGCAGCATGATCAGTGCACATCTGCAGGCTTGTTATTGCCGAAATAGACACAGCCGGATCTCCTGTGCACTCATCTCAGCTCGCAGTCCCACTCATTCCCGCCCCTTGGTCCGGCTTCTATGATGGCTCCTTTAGTAAACCAACCCCATTTTCCTAGAACACTCTAAACGCTGTTGGACGAAACATTTCGGTCTTCTCAACACTTCAGAACCTTCAACTATATACATAAATTTATGTACACATTTATCAAATTCAGCAAAATAATGGATCATCAGATCCAACTCTTACATACATCTCTCCCAGAGTCTCTGATTACAGAGACATTTGTCACTATAAGAGGGTGTATAAGCTTTTAACTATTTCCATAGATCAAAACACTCATTGGGGTTTATTTACTAAAAGAGGAGAGAGCAAAATCTGGTCCAGCTCTGCATAGAAAGCAATCAGCTTCCTGTTTATTTTTTTTTTTTACAAAGATTTTTGAACAAGCTGAGCTTAGAAGTTGATTGGCTACCATGCACAGCTGCACCAGATGTTACACTCTCCAGTTTTAGTAAATCTATCCCATAGTGTTGTCATCATTTCTGTGCAAGAAAAATATCCAAAGCAGATAAGGCTCACTCTTATCATTTACGTCTATCTAAAGCCAACACTTTTTTTTTGATAGAGTGGGGGATAAGGTAGGCAGGGTTAAAATCATTGTCATTTGGCATCTGTATCTCATTTGGGAGATTTTCCTTCATGTCCTGTCCTGTAGACTAAACAGGAAGTGAGAGGATATCTTTAAAATGTGAGGTAGATCTCCTCTTAAACAACTGTCACAGGTAAAAGCATCACAATTTCAAAAATGTATCATCTATTCCTGTTCTGTAGCAACTAAAAATTTTGTAATCCACCCATTTTCATTTCCTGTGACATTTGTGATCCAGGCAAATAATGAGAGTGAATCTCCTTAATGGGGACCCAATATAGCAATACAAATCTGGTTTTAACCCCTCAACACTCTACCCAAAAGCATTTAGCATTTTGCCTTTAACTTTGAAATTAAAATCCAGTTAAACACGCTTTTAATAGACAATAGACTGTGCTTTCAGTTTTTTAATTTGTCATTCATTTTGTTCAGCTCTATGCTCCACTTTGTAATTCTCTGAATGGTCTTGAATGTGTGGGTGGATAATTGCAGGTCAGTGTGTACCCTGGTTCCAAACACTACCCTGTAAGCCTAGAGAGGGATGCTGAACAGCACAGATTTAGGTGTCAAGAAGCTAAGGCTTTTGCCTTTAATTGTAATGGATTAAAGAAAACTCATATTTAGCTGAATTAAGTGTATTTTCTGACTTTAGCACAGTTGCATTTTTGTCCTTTGTTGGTTATCATTATTGGTTTACAATGATTTTACATGCTGTATTGAGTTGCTATTAATCCTTGAAGAAAGGGCTGTTCAGACACCCTTTTCAGTTTAAAATGCTTGATAAGATGAAATATTAAATATTATGCACATGCATTAACACATATACAGCAAGTTGGCTTAGTGGTTAGCACTCCTGCCTTGCCACACAAGGGTCCTCAATTTGGATCACAAGAAGAAGTGGGTAAAATGAAATGAGAATATTATACATATGCATATTGTATATATTATTATGAACACTAACGGTTTAACAGGTAGAAAATAAAACCAAAAAGATGGACCATTTAGCTCTCTATATCCACAGCACTACAAACTGACGTGCTTCTCAAAGGTGTGCATTTCCTAAAGGTGAGCCTTAGCCTTCTGTTGCTCTTTAAATTAAATCCAATTAATCCACCAACACTTTCAAGTGACTTCCACACAACCAGTTCTGACTGAACTCCTCACAGAGTAATGCTTTAAAAAGCTACCTGGTGGAATAAAAGTCACATGAAAGGAACTCAATGGTGGTGCTGTCATTTCTTTTGAGCTTATATCCTCAAGACAGTATACTGTATATTAATGAAGAAAAGGAGTATTCTTAGGTTTTGCATAAATTAAACCATTGTCTTAAATAAGAATTAATTTAAAGACACATTACTTTTCCATATCCATTCATTAGTGTTTGTAGTACAATACATAGAAATGTATAAAATACATTGCTGTTTTATATTTGGTGAATAAGCTGCACATGCTGTTGAATTTAAATTGCAGTCTCTATCATGAATAGACTATTACAGAATAGATGTGAAATATTTCATTAAAGTAAACTATGTGTCAGTAACTCAGTACCTAAAATATTTTACATCTATCCTTGGTTTACCTGATGTGTACAGAAATGTTCTTGTACATCTATCTGTATAGATACATTTTTAGTGTTTGACAAAGGTACAGCTTTTACAAGTACTGACAAGATGGACAATAAAAAATACATCAAGGTTTTTTGCGAGCTCAGTCCTTTTTTGAACTACCCACAGTTTTTTTCAGTATACCTAAACTAACTACCACTAAAATTCACAAAATAAAGAGAAGTTAAAAAAAAACACATACAATATTCCAACCAAAATGCACCTAATCACATCCAATAATACACTTTATTTGTCTATATATCTGCCAAAGACATTATTGCCTATTGCTATCTGTGCCAAACTGCCAACTGTAGTCATGAATTTTTCAATCTTTGAAAAAGAATGAAATGTTTTGTAAAATATATATTGCACCTACAACAACCCCAATATGTAATTCAAAGACCCTGATATGCTACACCAAGACTCTGAAAGCATTTCATTAAATATAGTACATCACTTCAAAAACTCAGTACTTTATAGGACACATTGGTCTGTTTAGTAGACAGCATTCATAATCTTCAGTACTACAGTACAGAAGCAATAAGCAGAATATAATGCATTTCAAATCAGAGATTCGTTGAAGTTCAATCTATGATGTATTCTCCTGGAGTTCATTCTTGGAGTCATTTAAAGCTTAAGTTTAGGTATGATTTTTATAGCATAGTTACATTGGTCTTTGCATATCTTGTCCCTGAATAATCTCTGTGTAAGCTGCAGATCACTGTAGTAGTTGCCACTGCTACAGGGAAAGCAGCAATCTCCCAGATCCTGTTCCAAGTGGTGCCCTTCTGCACAGTAACCACAAGGTGTGCTTGCTCAGCAGTAGTAGTATTTAGTGGTAGTGGTAGTGGAAACTACTACAGTGATTTGCAGCTTATATAGGGATCACTCAGGTATGAGATATGCATACTTACATTGGTCCAAGCTAGAGGATGACAAATTGGCAGTACTAATTGTCCTTTGAAAAATGCAGATAACACTGATGAGGCAGAAAGATGGCAATGTCCAGGCAGTTTCCAGGGTGCCTAATCACTGTGAAGAAGCTTTGGAACTAGCCTTGGTTGGTTTGGAGGGTCATGTCTTCTTTGGAAAGTATGTTTTTGCTTTTGATTTGGTACAGGAAGACTGAGATTAATGAAACCAGTAGAGGAGCAAGCCTTCTTTTTCTGGGGAATAGTACTCTTATTATTATTTTTCTCTGCATTGTGTAAAAAGACTCGATCTACTGAAATGGATTCATGACAACTTTGTAAACAACCCATTCTTGTTCTATAACTGATAATGTTGAACATGTTTCATACAATGATCATACTGTATTTCTGAACTTTTAAGGCTGTATTTTTTAACAATAAAAATAGTGTTTTAATTATAAAAAAAAAAATGTTTGTTTGGTTTTATCTCCCAGTGGCATATTCAGTCCCAATCTTGATCTTTATGAATTGTGTAGAAACTCCTACCACCTGTAACCTCCTTGATGTACTTATCATTAGAGGTACCAAACGGGTGTACACATTTAAAGGGTAACCACTTAAGGTGCTTCTTGCATGGGAGCTCAAATGAGAAGCATTTAAGCCAAAGGATCCTGCATTTAAGCCAAAGGATGTGGATGGAGAAGACTCATTCTGGAGATCTTCATGTTATTCACACATTAGCATAAGGCTGTAGGTAAAAGGTCTGAGTGTGGACTGAGGAATCTGTTAAGATGGAAGTAGGATCTTGGACCATGCTTTTAGTCCAGGCAACAATGGTCTGGAAGACTGCCATAGAAGCAACTGCCGACTGATCAGCTAGTTTTAAGAAGTCCTCTAACCTCATGTCTATCAGGTCCCTGTGGTAGAATTATCTACCACAGGGGCCCCAAGGATCGTGTTTAAAAAAATGCAGGATCTAGCATAGTAGCAGCTCATATTCATAGAAAATTTTCCTTAAAAAGATACTGTTGAGCAAAGCAAAGGAGGTGTAAACATTGTTTTGGGTGAGGCCAGACCCCATAAAGGACAGGCACTACCAGCAAGTGGACCGGACAAAGTCTTAAGGCAGCTTTAGCGATCTCATGCTGGATACCTTGAGATGAGCAGACTCAGGCTGCTCTAACTCTAAACAGGAGCATATATAAATGTGCAGTGCACATGACCAATAAGTGTAGCTATGGTATCCTAAGCTAGGATGAATTATCCACCACCAGTGTATAATGTTTCAGAAGGTGAGGGTTCATCTTCAACTAACATCTCCTCTTTAGGTAATATGTCAGCTCAAGGGCAAAGTGAAAGACCAATTCAGGTGGGGAAGTTGAAAGGGCATATATGTGGCCCTTACTATCTATAGCATTGATAACTCCTGAAATTCTGCCCATGAAATCTGACACTGTGGCAGAAAATTTCACTCTGGACAGGAAAGAGGAAACCTGGGTGTCAGATGGGCCAGCAAGGGCAGGGAACCAGAATGGTGAAACAGTCAGAATCAAGTGAGTGAATACACTACCACCTCCATTGGAGGTAAACGCTTAGCCTGAGCAAGCAAGTCTATCTGACCCTTTTGTTTTGGACTTGCGATCTATTATGCTTGCTGCCCCCAGAGGGATACTCACAACTTTTGCTCCTGTGGAGAGGAAGAGGAAAGTCTCAATACACTTGTAGGCTTCTGTTAACCCTGGTAGTGTGGAGAAACCACTACTGCAGTAAGCCAAAATGACAGTGAGGTGGTTCAGGTGCAATGAGCACCAGGGCCACATAGGTTCAGTTGTGCAGGCACACTAGACATCACAAAGGGGAAGGTTGCGCAAGCACAGTACTGATATTGTTGCTGTTTATTGGGAAATGTCAGGAACTGATTCATGCAGATATGTAAAGTTACTGGGAGGTCCTGTTTAAATATTGTTAAAAACAGTGGATTATGCTGTAGATTGTATTAATAACCTTAAAAACTAATATCATTCACAATGATACTCATATGTTGAAAAGTTTTTTTTTCAAAGCACAGCTTTTCTACAGCCAAAAATGCAATCCCTAATTTCATACTTTAGCTAGGATTTATGCAAAAGAGGCATTGAGAGGAAGCAACAGAAATAAAAGCAAAGATCTGTCCAGTTAGTGAAATGTTATCTGATCAACATGACCCCATAGCACCTGTACCACCAGACTCCTATTCTCAGTTTAGCTTTGTTAGTGACCACAATTGTATGCTCCTTTTTAGTAAAGCACCAAAAATGGAAACGTGTGTAGCCTCCCTGACGGTATTCCTGAGTGTGGCTCAGGGTTAAATTTCAGCACCATTAGCGGTAACCCCGAGCCACACTCGGGATTGCATTGCAGGATCCTGTTGTGGTTTACTTACCTTGTCCCCAGGATCCTGCGATGCCCCCCCCCGCTGTCTGCGGGCTCTGTCCTCCACCGAAGCCTCTCTGTGCCAGGTTCCGTTCCCTGCGAGCGTCATAACACATGGGGGCAGAGCCTGGCGGCAAATTCAAAAATGTAAAAATCATTACACATACAGTACTGTAATCTTACAGATTACAGTACTGTATAAAATCATTTCACTTCCCTTGTGTCCTCAGTGCTTTGTCCAATGCCCTGCATGCAGTTTTATATTATATATACTGTTCTTTCTGCCTGGAAACTTGAGATTGTCCATAGCAACCAAAAAGTGTCCCTTTACGTCAAAAGTGGCCAGCTTGAAAACAGCAATAGTAAATTAGAACATTTGCAGAATTGAGCGATAGTGAATCATGGGGAAATTTATTTTATTATTATTATATATATTTTTTTAATTACTTATATTTATTTATTATATTATATTTTATGATTTTGTGTTTCAAACGTCATCATACCCGGGGTATCTACTACACTCTTGGTGGACAGATTTAAGTGTGTTATTGTTAAGAATTACAGGCCTACAATATAAAACGCCAAATTTCAATGCAAAATAATTGTACCGCTTTCAGCACCTAAAATCCGAAATAATCATACCGCCAGGGAGGTTAAATAATTGGTGGTCATGTTAAGCCAAAAGACTACCAATTTATTACCCTTCCCTAACATCATTCAGATGTTGCATGCCCAAAGACTAATTTTAATAATAATAATAATAATAATAATAATAAAAAAAATAGAAATAAGCCTAACTGTTCTGAAAAAGAATATAACAACTTTTTCTTTTTTGAAGACTATCTTGTCAAACAGACTGTTATGTTGCATAAAATACTAGGTGCACATGCCAGAAAGCAATCATGGACAATGATAGCACACAATGGCTTCTATTGGTTTTATATTTGCAGTAATGGCACTGGACATTTCAGTTAAAAAAATCAACCACAAAATGTATTAAAGAGACAGAATAGATTCAAGAGGAATTGTAATAAGAAAGTAATTTATTAGGTGTGATCCATAGTAATGCCTCTTACATGATATAAATATGGGTTGTCAAGCCTTGGCTGTCAAGATTACCAGGCTACAAGGAGTATTGTAGATATTTCAGAAAATAATCTATGTGTTTTACATTAATCACATTAAGAATATATATTTTAAAAAGCAAAGTTTTAATGCATTAATGTGCATTGATAATTTACATTAAGTTCATTTATTTAAAATTTAGTTTATAATACATAACACAAAAAAGAATGCAATACCTATTTGAAAGCATATTTTGCATTATAACTACCTTAAAGTGATTATAAAGTCTTGTTTAAAAAACAAAAAAACAAACATGTTATACTTACCTGCCCTGTGCAGTGGATTTGCACAGGGCAGCCTGGATCTTCCTCTTCTCAGGTCCCTCTTCGCTGCTCATGGCCCTTCCCTCATGTTGAGTGCTCCCACAGCAAGCAGCTTGCTATGGGGGCACCCGAGCCAAGCTACAGCTCCGTGTGTCCATTCGGACATTGAGCTGTGGTTTGGCACCACCCCTTCCCTCTCCTGATTGGCTAACTGACTTTGATTGACAGCAGCGGGAGACAAAGGTGTTCCTGCTGTGTCTCAGCCAATCAGGAGGGAGAGTCCCGGATGACTGAGGGACACACCGACATTGCTGGATAGAGATGGGCTCAGGTAAGTATTATGCCACGTACACACGGTCAGACTTTTTGACAACAAAGGTCCGACGGTCCTTCGAACGAACTTTCGACGGAGTTATGACGGACTTTCGACGGACTTTCTAACGACCGGACTTGCCTACACGTGATCACACCAAAGTCAGACGGATTCGTACATGATGACGTACGACCGGACTAAAATAAGGAAGTTGATAGCCAGTAGCCAATAGCTGCCCTAGCATCGTTTTTTGTCCGTTGGACTAGCATGCAGACGAGTGGATTTTTCGACCGGACTCGAGTCCATCGGAAAGATTTGAAGCATGTTCCAAATCTAAAGTCCATCAGATTTTCGACCGAAAAAGTCCGCTGCAGGTCCGATGAAGCCCACACACAGTCGAATTGTCTGCCGGACTTGGTCCGTCGGACCAGTCCAGTTGAAAAGTCTGCTCGTGTGTACACGGCTTTAGGGGGCTAAGGGGGGATGCTCCACACAGGAGGCTTTTTATCTTAATGCATAGAATGCATTAAGATAAAAAAAAACCTTCTGCCTTTACAACTCCTTTAAAGCAGATCTCCACTTTAAAAAATGAACCCTGCCTACCTCCACCATCCCCTAATATATATATATATATATAAATATATATATATATTGCTTTTATTTCCCTTTTTCCTAGTAGTTTTTCTTCTGGCCACTAGTCCTTCCTCTGTTCCCCTAACATTGGCAGTTCTAAATGCTGCAGAGAACAGTGTTCACCTACTGTAGTTATATAACCATCTTTCTCTACAGCATTCCCCTGTGGCCTCAAACTGTCATGTTGATGCACACCGGGGGGGTGTTCATGACAGCCTGGGCCTAAAGGAAGTTTGTTGAATAATGATGGACATTATCCAGTCCAGAAAACAAGTGGCAGTCTAGGAAATGAATGTCAGAGCTGGAGGGGGCAGGTTTTTTTTTCCATAAAAATTGAGACTCTTCTTTTCATCTATATTATTTAAAGTTAATATTATCACATACATGAAGTGCTACTTCACCTTTCCTGTCCAGATATTGCTTGCATTAGTGTATGTTGATTCAGTTTCTCTACCAGAAAAATAAATTTTAGGAAATGCCAACTGATTTATCAGGGCTTTAAAGGATAAGTTCAGTTTTCTGAACATGTTACACTAATTACCCCCTAATTAGGGTGTAACATGTTCAGCATCTTCCCCCACTACCAGCTCCCCATGACAGTGGCCCAGAGATCTTCTCCCCGCACCCACTATTACAATTCAAAAAGATTGTGACCATGTGGTGCTCCGCCCACAAATATCCCAGTGAGTAGATGAACTACTAGGAAAAAGTGGACAGGAAAGTACTGTGCACCTTTGCAACTGAGGACTTGTAGTTCTCAATGGACTACAGGGGCGCTGATGAGGTAGTTTCTTGACCTTCCTGTCATTCAGTAACTGCCTGCAAGTACCAGAGGTATGAGCAGACAACTACACAGCTATACAGACAGTCTGCAGGAGTGTGGCATTATACCAATGATCTGCTGATTGGGGGCTCAGTGCTTTACAGGCTCCTAAAAAAATGTAAAAAAAAATAATAAATGCACTTTTTTCCCTGAAAAAAATATGCATGTATTATTTTTTTTATAAAGGTGAATTTATCCTTTAAATTGTGGAACAAAACCAGAGCACTATGCAAAAACATTGTAAATATATGAAGAGCTTATAGATAAGAGTTACATGGAAAAAGACTTAGGGCTTTAGAGCTGTAAGGTGTATCAAAGCTGTACTGTGTATAAAATGGGGGAGAACATGGAATATCATAGGAAAAGTTAACTAACTACTATTTTTTCCAATGTTAATTTCATGAACATATTTCCTTAAAGTTAATCTTTCTTTATGTCAATAGCTTTCTCTTTGACTTTACAGATTGGATGTGATATATTGTGAAATGAAGCTGAATGTAAGATGAATATGGATACACAATGATTCCATTTCTTTTCTGAAAAATTCAGTAAGAATTGTTTCAGTACAGTTAGAAGCATAATGTTTGACATAGTGACAAAATATTATAGACCCTTCCAAAGAGAAAATCACCAGGCTCCAGGGGATTCATATGATTTGCTATTTTTAATAGCACATTGCTTTTACCCAGATACCAGCTCCTGGATTGTCTCTAAGGGTTACCTGCATATCTCCTACTGGCAAATCATGCAATGTTGTTACAAGCATTGTATCCCACTACTATAAATTGATGTGTTCAAAATACTGGTGATAACACCAAGCTTTGTCTACCAAAGTATATAATTCACCTTTTAATCTGAGATAAGTTTTTATAATTTGGAAACATTCCATTTACTTTCTGTCCTGGTGACACAAGAACCAAATGACAGAAGTTGGGTGTCACCAGGGCAGGAAGACAAAGAGTGACTCCTACCCACTATACTAAATGATAGCTCTTTTATGTTTTTGCTTCTGTGTTCCTATCAGAGAGATAGCTCAACACTTCCTGTTCTTGTCATGCCCTGTCAATGGGACTGAAAGTGAGGATACATCTACCCCAAGGGAACAAAAATAGCACCTCTTCCAGTGACAACTGCAAAATTTTATTTTCTCATGACTTTCTGTACCAGAGGCAATGGTTACTAGGACAAATATGAAAGGCAATACACTCAGCATAGATGGAAACAAAAACTGACAGTGGTTCTAACCCTTCACAACGTTGTACAAAACTAAAATAAGAAAACATTTTTACAGACGTTGGGTTTTAATAAATAATACTTTTTTAATGTTGTTTTTTACATGGATAGCTTAAAAAAATTAGAAAAATAAAGCTGGCAGTTCAGCTATAAGTGTGCTCTTAACAAAAACAAAGATACCATAATAATTTAAAGTGATTGTAAATGATCACCTTGAAAACAACCCATTCAGTTTAAAATAGAGATGAAAGGCAAAACATTTTTATATAGATATATAAAAAAAAAAAAAATTATGAATTTTTTTCCTTTTTTATAAGTGATCACATTCCCTCTGTGCTCAGCTGCATAAGAGCTGGGGGGAGAAGCAGCAGCACACTGAGCTTGCCAGTGAATGACTGTGCAGCTGGGGCATGTCAGGACAAGTCTGATCACTGAAGGAGAGTACACTGAGCTCCCAGCACAGCTAGAGAACTGATCACGGTGTGCTCTCCTGCTCTGTGTGGTCAGTTTTTAATAGAAAAGCAGAGGGACTGGCAGGAACACCAGGGACTTCACATAAAGGAAGCAATACAAAGAGAACAGGATACTTTTTCATACAAGTACATGGTACAGCAGACACATATCATGAATATGAAGCGTTGGGGTAACAAATGCTTTAATATATACTTTAGAAATGCTGCAAAAAAGGTTAAGGAAAGTATCAAAAGTTTAAAATACAGATACAGAAAATACGCCTATGTCAAAACATTTATTTTCATATATAAATCTCCTCTGTATAAAAGAAGGACTTAAAGTGGTTGTAAAGGCAGATGTTTTTTTATCTTAATGCATTCTATGCATTAAGATAAAAAGCCTTCTGTGTGCAGCAGCCCCCCTCAGACCCTCTAATACTTATTTGAGCCCCATCTCGATCCAGCTATGTTGTAGGATTGTCTCGGCTGCCCAGGACGCCTCTCCTCATTGGCTGAGACAGTAGCACAGTGCCATTGGCTCACACTGCTGTCAATCAAAGCCAGTCAGCCAATGAGAGAAAGGTGGTGGGATCAGGCCGCGGCTCCATGTCTGAATAAATACTTCATGTTCCCATCACAGACGTTCCTGGATAAGCTCTCAAAGTTTGGGTACTGCAGCAGCAACCAGTTGGATACTGGTTCAAGTCACAAAGTAGATATTTGCCAGCACACCATGGATCAACAAATGTGGAGTCCAAATGGATTATTTAATGCATGATCACAACATGTTGTGATCATGCAATAAATAATCCATTAAAAAGCCACTTTTGTCAATCCATGTTGTGCTGGCAAATATCTGCTCCATGTCTGAATGGACACATGGAGCTGTGGCTCAGCTCAGGTGCCCCGATAGCAAGCTGCTTGCTGTGGGGGCACTCTACAGATGGGAGGGGCCAGGAGCACAGAAGAGGGACCTGAGAAGAGGAGGATCCGGGCTGCTCTGTGCAAAACCACTGCACAGAGCAGGTATGCTTGTTATTTTTAACTAAAAAAACGAGACTTTACAATCACTTTTATTAGTTAGTAGGATTTATGCATCAATGAGGCAACATGCAGCAAATCCTGAATAACAGCCTACAGAAAAAATGAAACTCAACCTGAAGCTGTTACAATAATCTTAAGCCAAGGAACAGGATAAGGGTTAAGGTATACTAAGGTTTAGGCCTCATTCAAACAGGATTTATGTGCTAGGTGCAACAAGAGTCCAGTGGATTCCTGCAGCTGGATTCACATGTGGATGCTGATTGTTTGTTATTGTTATAACACTGTACAGTCCCTGACAAAAGTCTTGTCGCTTCTCTATTTTGTAGAAACTCCTGCTATTAACCTGACTTTTAATTAATCAATTGGTGTTAGAAATAGCTCATATGAAAAGGTAAAGCCCTCTCAAATGATGTTTAATGCACTGAAATAAAAAAGGTTCACTGAAAAAAGATTTATCATTTAATCAAGACAGACAGGTCAAATTTTGGCAAGACAAAAGTTTTGTCGCCTATACAGAAATTGAAAACTTTACTGAAAATCCAAAAATATGTCAGCAAATTAAGTAGTGGTGCTGTGAGATCCAAATTTAATATCTTGTATGACTTCCATGAGCTTGAAGGACAGCTTCCATGCGGTTTGGCAAGGATTCTTACAATTTATTGATGAAGTCATCAGGAATAGCAAAGAAAACAGTCTTGCATGCTTCCCAGAGTTCATCAATATTCTTTGGGTTCATCTTCCATGCTTCATCTTTCATCCTACACCACATATGCTCAATGATGTTCATGTCTGGTGACTGGGCTGGCCAATCCTGGAGCATCTTGATTAGGGATGAGCCGAACACCCCCCGGTTCGGTTCGCACCAGAACCCGCGAACGGACCGAAAGTTCGCACGAACGTTAGAACCCCATTGACGTCTATGGGACTCGAACGTTCTAAATCAAAAGTGCTCATTTTAAAGGCTAATTTGCATGGTATTGTCCTAAAAAGGGTTTGGGGACCCGGGTCCTACCCCAGGGGACATGTATCAATGCAAAAAAAACTTTTAAAAATGGCCGTTTTTTCGGGAGCAGTGATTTTAATGATGCTTAAAGTAAAAAAAAAAAGTGAAATATTCCTTTAAATATCGTACCTGGGGGGTGTCTATAGTATGCCTGTAAAGTGACGCGTGTTTCCCATGTTTAGAACAGTCCCTGCACCAAATGTCATTTTTAAAGGAAAAAATCTCATTTAAAACTGCTTGCGGGTTTAATGTCATGTCGGGTCATGGCAATATGGATGAAAATCAGTGAGACAAACGGCATGGGTACCCCCCAGTCCATTACCAGTCCCTTTGGGTCTTGTATGGATATTAAGGGGAACCCCGCACCCAAATTAAAATAAGGAAAGGTGTGGGGCCACCAGGCCCTATATACTCTGAACAGCAGTATACAGGCGGTGCAAACAAGACAGGGACTGTAGGTTTGTTGTTAAGTAGAATCTGTTTGTAATTTTGAACATTTTTAACGTGTTTAGCTCCAGCCAAAAAATCTTTTCTAAGCTTTTTGGAAAACATAGGGAAGGGTTATCACCCCTGTGACATTTGTTTTGCTGTCTTTCCTCCTCTTCAGAAGATTTCACCTCACTTTTTTGTCCCAATGAAAAATGTTTTTTGAAAATTTGGGTTTTTTTGTGGAACAAGGATTGGAAAGCATCAGTGGAAAGGAGAACTTGTTTTCCCATATTAACTCTTACAGGAGAGAATTTCCCTTCCTAGGGGTAGATTTCATCTCACTTCCTGTTGTCTCCTTCCGTTTGCAAGTAGGAGTCGTTTGTAAGTTAGATGTTTGAAAGTAGGGTCCTGCCCTATATACTCAGCAGAAATTTGGGCCTTAGGTGTTGCTGTGGCCACAACACTGTAAGCCCTCACAGGGCCCTGCTGTGAAATATTAGATCAAGAATTGTAATTACATGCCCCTGTTGAACAGGAGCTGAAAAATTAGGCCTTAGGCACTGGTGCTGGTGCCACAACACTGCAACCCCTCACAGACACTCTAGTTGGAACGCAGGAACGAGCCCTGCTGCAAATTATTGCTTCAAAAATTGTAATTACACGCCCCTGTTAGACAGGGGCAGAAAAATTGGGCCCCTGGAGGGCATCCTGCCTCGTTGGTGATGTGCTGCCGCCTCCTCCTCCTCCTCCTCCTCCTCCTCCTCCTCCTCCTCCTCTCTCCTATCAGGCACCCACGTTGAGTCAGTGACCTCATCATCCCCTCCCTCCTCATCACTGGAGCAAACCTGGCAGTATGCTGCAGCAGGGGGAGCATGACTGCCAGATTGCTGTCCTTCTTGGGCACCCCCTCTGTCCGCGCTCATGTTACTGCCTTCATCGAGCTCAGTATCGTCATCAGAGCCTTCCAAACGCTGGGCATCCTCCTGGAGCATGTACCCAACACTGTGGTCAAACAGTTTGAGGGAATCCTCATGAGGACATGGTGGAGCTAGGGAAGGAGTCACTGATGACATTGAGCTGAGGGAAGAGGCCGCTGCTTTGCCAGACAAAGCACCCTGGGCATGGGTGAGAGAGGATGAGGAGGATGAGGACGGCTTGGTCATCCACTCGACCAAGTCTTCCGCATGTTGCGGCTCAACATGGCCAGCTGCCGAAAAAAAGGCCAAGCGTGTCCCATGGCCACGTGCTGATGAGGATGCACCGTCTCCACGACCAGCACTAGACACAGAGCCTGCTTGCCCTCTCTTATTGGCTTGTGACTGTCTGCCTCTCCTTCTTGGCCTTCCAGACATACTAATGGCCTGTAGCTGCACTAAGCTGGGATAGAACACCTGTAATTTTCTTCAAGTAGCTTTATATACTGTAACCAGACAAGCCTGCCTGTCAGTAGGAAGATAACAGGAACGGATCTAGCTGAACACTGTGAGCAGGACGCACTGTACTAAATGTAAATAGTCTAGCTGCCTGACCGTGGTACTAATAGGATCAAATAGAACACCTGTAATTTTCTTCAGGTAGCTTTATATACTGTAACCAGACAAGCCTGCCTGTCAGTAGGAAGATAACAGGAACGGATCTAGCTGTACACTGTGAGCAGGACGCACTGTACTAAATGTAAATAGTCTAGCTGCCTGACCGTGGTACTAATAGGATCAAATAGAACACCTGTAATTTTCTTCAGGTAGCTTTATATACTGTAACCAGACAAGCCTGCCTGTCAGTAGGAAGATAACAGGAACGGATCTAGCTGAACACTGTGAGCAGGACGCACTGTACTAAATGTAAATAGTCTAGCTGCCTGACCGTGGTACTAATAGGATCAAATAGAACACCTGTAATTTTCTTCAGGTAGCTTTATATACTGTAACCAGACAAGCCTGCCGGTCAGTAGGAATTTAACAGGAACGGATCTAGCTGAACACTGTGAGCAGGACGCACTGCACTAAATGTAAATAGCAGGGACGGATCTAGCTGAACACTGTGAGCAGGACGCACTGCACTAAATGTAAATAGTCTAGAAGATAACAGGAACGGATCTAGCTGAACACTGTGAGCAGGACGCACTGCACTAAATGTAAATAGTCTAGAAGATAACAGGAACGGATCTAGCTGAACACTGTGAGCAGGACGCACTGCACTAAATGTAAATAGCAGGAACGGATCTAGCTGAACACTGTGAGCAGGACGCACTGCACTAAATGTAAATAGCAGGAACGGATCTAGCTGAACACTGTGAGCAGGACGCACTGCACTAAATGTAAATAGCAGGAACAGATCTAGCTGAACACTGTGAGCAGGACGCACTGCACTAAATGTAAATTGCAGGAACGGATCTAGCTGAACACTGTGAGCAGGACGCACTGCACTAAATGTAAATAGTCTAGAAGATAACAGGAACGGATCTAGCTGAACACTGTGAGCAGGACGCACTGCACTAAATGTAAATAGCAGGAACGGATCTAGCTGAACACTGTGAGCAGGACGCACTGCATTAAATGTAAATAGTCTAGATAGAAGATAACAGGAACGGATCTAGCTAAACTGAATACAGTGTATATATATATATGCAACACCTGGGATGCATATATATACACAATACACTGTAAGTGCAGCTAACTGACTGACTGTTCTGCCTAATCTATCTAACTCAAATCAAATGACACTGTCTCTCTCTCTCTCTATCTCTCAGCACACCGGAACACACACTACACAGGGCCGCCGTGCAGGCGGCCTTATATAGTGTGGGGTGTGTACTAAATCCCCTGAGCCATAATTGGCCAAAGCCACCCTGGCTTTGGCCAATTACAGCTCTCTCTACTGACAGCGCTGTGATTGGCCAAGCATGCGGGTCATAGTGCATGCTTGGCCAATCATCAGCCAGCAATGCACTGCGATGCCGCAGTGAATTATGGGCCGTGACGCGCCACACGAATTTAGCGCGAACGGCCCATAACGTTCGCAATTCGGCGAACGATCGAACAGCCGATGTTCGAGTCGAACATGGGTTCGACTCGAACACGAAGCTCATCCCTAATCTTGATCTTCTTTGCCTTAAGGAACTTTAATGTGGAGATGGAAGTATGCGATGGAGCACCATCCTGCTGCAAAATTTGCCCTTTTTTATGGTTGGGAATATAAGAGGTAGCTAAGATTTCTTGGTATTTTAGACTATTGATGTTGCCTTCCACCCTGCAGATCCCTCGCACACCCCCATACTGGATGTAACACCAGACCATGATTTTGCCTCCACCAAGCTTCACAGTTTTCTGGGTAAATCTCAGCTCCATGCAGGTTTCAGTAGGTCTCCTGCAATATTTGCGGTGACTGTGGTGTAATTCAACAGAAGATTCATCTGAAAAATCCACCTTCTGACACTTTTCCAGAGTCCATCCTTTTAGCAGGCTGTGGCCCTTGGCAAATGCCACACGGTTTTTCAATTGTCTTTTGTTTAGTGCTGGCTTATGGGCACTGATTTGACCATGGAGGTCATTTCGAGACAGAATCTGACAAACTGTTCTTGTTGACACAGGGACTTCCGGTGAAAAGGTCTCGTGGAGCTCTGCTGCAGTGGAAAATGGGCTGGCCTTGGATTTTCGAGCCAACAAACGGTCCTCTCGAGCAGTTGTCTTGTGGGGTCGGCCTGGCCTGGCCTTGTCCAAAACGTCTCCAGTCTCTTCAAATCTTTTTTTTATCCTCTGAACTTGACACTGAGACACATTGAAGGTGTCTGCCACATCAGCAGTGGATCTGGTCTTCAGCCTCTTGATAATCAACACTTTAGTCTCCGTGTGAATCTTAGGCATGTTTGCAGAGGTTTAGTTGCAGCTGAGAAGGTCTAGTGTACTGGTGTTCTTTTTATACACACCTGAGACCTAATTGATCCATTATTATAATAGTCACAGGTGAAGCTCATATAACAAGGCGACAACACTTATGTCTTGGCAAAAATTGACTCAATGAGCTTTACCAAGCTGTGAATATTAGAATACTTTTTGTCAGTTTCATTTTGCACTGAAACATTATTACAAAAGCTGTTGGGATTAAAATGACCCATTTCTTGTAACATAATCTTGATTAGAAATATATTTTAGCGGCACTTCAGGTCAATTTGTACACAAGCAACAAGACTTTTGTCAGGGACTGTATGTGTTAAGGTTGTGTATTTGGACAAAGTACACAAATATGAGAGACTATGGCGTCCTTGGGTAATCCAATTTTTACCCCCTACTTTTGATGAATCTCAATGTTGCCAAGATGGCTTCTGCAACACGCTTCCTGTTTATCTCATGCCTCAGACATCCAGAGTCTCACATTCCCCCAGGGATGCATCTCTTCCCTCCTCCCTTCTCCTCTCTTACCATCCTTCTCCCTTCTTTTCTTTCTTCTATATCTTTTTCTACCTGTCTGTTTTAGCAGCAGCACTTGTTTAACGACAAATACCTGGTAGTGCATTTTCCCCTTCCATAGCTCCCGGGAGCTGTATTCTCTCACTCCTTATAATATTTACCCTATACCATCTACAGGCATCTTCATGTAAGGTCCTTACCTGGCACCTTTCAAACTTGATAATTCTTTACAGTATGCTAGTAAACATCATGCCTTGTGTTTATTTTATCTATGCTATTTGTGCAGTAGGATTGTTGTTCTTGTTAGTGGATACTTTATGCGCAACTCCCTGAGTGCTATGCCTCCTACTTGTTCTGACATTACCTGTTCTTGGATGTAAATATATTCTGTATATAATATGCTGCATTTTTTCCTATTTATGTTCAACCCCCAGATTACAAACTAAACAAGAAATAACATTGTATGTGTCTCGATGAACATGTTTCAGAAAATGAGAGGAGGAAATCTCAATTAAGTCATCCTCTCATATGAGACCACTGACACTAGAACAAATGTTCCCTCTGGAAAACGTCTCCTTTGTGACAACTACAGATGAAGAGGTTTCCAATCACTTATATGCAGGTAACAAGTGTCATCAGAACCAATAGGCAGTGTAAATCTTCCCAACAGAGGCACAAACAGCAAAATAAATGACCACTGTAAAACAAACAAAAAAAAATGTTGGCTACATATACATTTGAAAGATTTGCACTAAAATGCTCAGTACCAGAAAATAAGGTACTGAGGAAAAACCAACATTTACCATCTCCAATTTAATGTATGCTTTTCCAACTCAGTTTGTATGACACCTACTTACAATTACTGATCATTTCAATTACATTCAATGTTTACACTTTATTTATTGCCTGTGCTATGTATGAAAGCTGTGCTTTTCACACAGTAGTTATATGTTGTGGATGGTAACTATTAAATCAAATATACAGCATAACTATCAGGAACCATAAATCAGACCGAGACAGAAGTATAGTTAAATCACACTTGTTTAATAATAATAATTAAAGGTAAACAGAGTAAGCGTAGTCAAAACAAGCCAGAGTTTAGTAACCAGATTGGGTAGTCAGCCAAGCCAATGTCAGAGAGCCAGAGATAAACGTAGTAGTACAGCAAGCATGATCAGGAACCAGAAGGGACATTAGCCGAGCAAGTCTTCAAACAGGAACGCAGGAGAAAGTAACTGTGATGTTGACAAAGGCGAAGGCAGAGATCAAGTGAGCTGGATGGCTTTAAGTAGGCAGGACTGACGAGCAGAATCACCACAGCTGGGTAACTGTGGAGAGAGATGGGACCTGGCAATTAGCCGACAACTGAGCGGCCAGCTCAGAGAAGGAAGGGCTGAGCCCAGCCCTGACAGTACCCCCTCCTCAATGACCCCTCCCCCTCGGAGGACCACCAGGCTTGAGGGGAAAATGTCTATGGAAATCACGGAGGAGGACAGGGGGATGTACGTCCGAGGATGAGACCCAAGAGCGTTCCTCCGGACCGTACCCCTTCCAATGCACCAGGTACTGTATGCGCCCATGGAACCTACGGGAGTCAACAATGGATTGTACTTCATAATCCTCATGGTTCTCAACTCATATAGGGTGAGGACGTGGCACCGAGGTGGTAAAGCGGTTGCGGAACAAAGGTTTCAATAAGGAGACATGAAACACATTTGAGATGCGCATACTAGGAGGAAGATCCAAGGCATAAGCCACTTGGTTAATCCTGCGAAGGATACTGAAAGGCCCAATAAAGTGAGGTGCGAACTTCAAAGAAGGAACACAAAGTCAGAGGTTGCGAGACGACAGCCAGACTCTGTCCCCAACCTGGTAGGAAGGCGCACGCAGGCGTCTGCGGTCAGCATGGAGTCTGTACCTATCAGTAAGACAATAGTCCATCCAGTCCGACCTGTCACATCCCTTCTGAAGACTGGAGACCAGAACGGGACGGAATACTCCAGATGTGGCCTGACCAGAGTTTTATAAAGTGGCTAATGATACCCACCTGCCACCTGATCACCCGGAGGAGTCCCTTGTTATAAAGATCTCCTGTTACCTGCTGACCTTATATGATTGCTTGATTACCTTTGGGACCAGGTGAGAGGCCACTCGATTCATGGTGAAGGGTTCCAGTATCAGTCACAATTGTTTGCTGTTATCATCACACTCCTGGTGGATTTATGTCAGCTTATTTGGACATTTATTATTGGACATTTCTTTTTGCTCCCTGTATTTCTCTCTATGGTCATTTATTGATTTAGCGCTGCACCTTTTTTATTATGTACCTATCAGTAGCATGTTGAAAAGCCTCCTGAACTTCTGCCCAAGAGGAACGAAGACCGTGGAGATGCTTCTCTAATGCAGGAATACTCTGGGGGACAAACCAGTCAGGCAACATGGAAGGTTGGAAACCATAATTTGCCTAAAAAAGGGGACTATTGGGAAGCAGAATTCAAGGCACTGTTGTGAGCAAACTCTGCCCACGGTAATAGGTCTGACCAGTTGTTATGATGGTCAGAAATATAGCAACATAGGAATTGCTCCAAAGACTGACTGGCTCGTTCTGCTGCCCCATTAGACTTCGGGGGATACGCAGAGGAGAAAGCAAGCTGAATTCCCAACTGTGCACAAAAGGCTCGCCAGAACCATGACACAAACTGACTACCCCTGTCCAAGACAATCACCTTGGGTAGCCAATGTAAGCGAAAGATCTCTTGAGCAAAAAATGGAAGCCAGTTCCTTAGAAGTGGGCAACTTCTTAAGTGGAATACAATGACACATCTTTGATAACCGGTCAACCACCATAAGGATAACAGTGTTGCCTTGGGAGTTGGGTAATTCTACAATGAAATCCATAGACAGGTGGGTCCAGGGCCTCTCTCCATTGGTATGGGTTGTAGGAGGCCCACTGGAAGGTTTCTTGGAGTCTTACTCTGAGCACACACGGAACAGGCAGCTACGAAGGTAGTCACATCAGCCTGTAGACTAAGCCACCAGAATTGTTGGGAAGTGGCCCAAACGAGTTGATTCTTCCCAGGGTGGCCAGCTGCCTTGGGAGAATGGTAAGCCTGGAGCATGGCAGTATGGAGACTCTTTGGGACAAAGCAGCGGTCACAAGGTTTCTCAGGAGGAGCATGGACCTGATCAGAAAGAATTTTGTCACCCAAAGGAAAAGTAAGACTGGTGCAAACCATAGCCAGAATACGATCAGGAGGAATCACAGGAACCGGAACCGACTCCAACTTGGAAGTGGAGGAAAATTGTCGTGACAAGGCGTCAGCCCTTACATTATTAGTACCAGGTAAGAATGAGACAATGTAATTACGGTACCTGCACAGAGACTGGCGCAGCAGCAGGGACGGCCCAGACCAGCCACAGTGGGAGATTCCAGGTGAGCCGTGCAACTTGTATCACCAACAAGTGGATTGACTGTATCTTCTAAATTCATGGCCTTCGCCTACTATCAGGAGCCATGAATCAGACCGAGACAGAAGTATAGTTAAATCACACTTGTTTAATAATAATAATAAAAGGTAAACAGAGTAAGCGTAGTCAAAACAAGCCAGAGTTCAGTAACCGGATCGGGTAGTCAGCCAAGCCAATGTCAGAGAGCAAGAGATAAACGTAGTAGTACAGCAAGCAGGATCAAGAGCCAGAAGGGACATCAGCCGAGCAAGTCTTCAAACAGGAACGCAGGAGAAAGTCACAGTGATGTTGACAAAGGCGAAGGCAGAGATCAAGTGAGCTGGACAGCTTTAAGTAGGCAGGACTGACAAGCAGAATCAACAACAGCTGGGTAACTGTGGAGAGAGATGGGAGTTGGCAATTAGCCAACAGCTGAGCGGCCAGCTCAGAGAAGGAAGGGCTGAGCCCAGCCCTCACAATAACTGTAATTTGCTTTGATATACATGTATATTAGTTACATACCTTGCTAATGTTCATATTGTGCTGGGGCTATAAACATTTTGTTAGTCAGAATGGATAGGGTTTACTAGTATATAAGATGTTTAACCCACATATGTACAAGTGTTTCAGGGACCATATGCAAGATCAATGTCCCTAATTTGATCTGAAAATTCTGGCTTGCATGCAGTTTAAGAAAAACATAATTGTGTTCATAACTGCAATATTTTACTGGCTAAGCTTCGTCACATATTCATTGAACCAACCATTCATCTGCATATTCCTTCACTGGAATGACTGGGTTTAAATGGACTTCTGGTAGAAAGTTGGTATAAGTTCTAGCTGGCAGATAGCACCAAAGTCCTATTTATCACCTGGTACTCATGGTCCATTGCCAAGAGCAACAGGGTTAAAATGGACATAATAAACTCACAAATATTAAAAATTGACATTGCTTTTCCCATTATTTTTCCTGTAACAGGCTACCTCTAGTAATAATTTTGTTTTTTTATCAATATGATCTCAACACTGGCAACTTAAGGTGTGGAGCTCGTGTTGCTTCTTATTAGGACCCACCACACTAATTCTATAAATCCCTAACCCTCCCTGTAACCCCCACTCTCATGCTAAATCTGTTGGCTGCTAGCAAATATAAACTGTGCCGGCAGATCGACCACACAGCACAACAGTGTTGACTGATCTTTTACTTGTGTTGTGAATGGAGCTGACCCCACCCTCTTATGTGCTGAATGGCACACTTGTCTCCAGCATGTGCATGCTGCTAGAAATGAGCACTTTCAATCAGCCCTCATTAAGTATTTGTCTTCTTGCTAAGAGCATAGTCAGACAGCAGAGGGGTGAGAAAGGGAGCTATCTGACCACACTGCTCAACAACTGCTGGACAGGTTGGTTATTCAATCTGTGGGGGGTTTAAACAAATTGTTTGCATACTCACCTCTTCCACAACAGCATGCTTTGCACCAAAGAACAATCTTTATGTTAAAAAAAAACTGGAATTGGCATCCCAGCACTGAAATATTTTGTTCCATACCTCTGGACACTTGTTTAGAAATCAATCAAAGTATTAGTAGGTTGAAGGGGCACAGGGGCTGCTTTAAAAAGACTTAGGAGATCATTTTAAAGCTCAGACATCCATAACACATCCTTCTTTCCTTGTATTCAGTGATCTAGAGATTTGAACAGTATGTCTGAGCATAACTAAGATATAGGGTTTTATGTACTAAAACTGGAAAGTGCAAAATCTGGTGAAGCTGTGCATGGTACCCAGTCAGCTTTTAATTTCAACTTGCTCAATCAGGCATTGCCAAAAAACTGGAAGGTTTCTGTGCAGAGCTGTGCAAGACTTTTCACTCTCCAGTTTTATTAAATCAACCCCATAGTACCTTTTGGATTTAGCTTTTCCCCATGTGATAAATGAGTAGTGCCTGCAAAAAAGAACATACAAATCATGTTTTGTTTTTTTTTGTTGAACTAGATGGACTAGTATCTTTTTTCAACCTGACTAACTATTTAATTATGTAACTATGTGTTTGCTGGGCAGTTCTATGCACATATAATATTTTGAGATCCAGGTTTAATTTTTTGCAGGGTTTTTACAATATCACACTTGCAAATTACTGCTATATATGTCAAGCAACCATTTTGCTTTAAATGTATAATTATGACTTGATAAAGGGACAGCATTCTAAATTTATAGAAAAAAAAAGTATTTTACTACATAAATGAGTTATCATACTGTTGAATTCTCTACCAAGAAAGTTACTAATGTCACAGGCCTGCTGTGCCTAACTATAAATCCTGTCTGATTAATATACATGACTGTACAGCTGTTCAGCAACTAAGGATCCAACAAGAAAGACTGTCTGAAAGCCTGCAGCCCATTCATACCATGATTCATTTCACTTTCCCAGAGGGCATGGTCAATAAATCCTAATTTCCAAGTGCCCAAGGCAAGCCTTAAGCGGGTGCAAATGAGTAAAAAATTAAGTATAAAGACTTCTGGGTGATAAGAGGCCATTTATACATTCTTCTCATAAAAATACACAATTTGTTCTAGTCCTGCAATGTTATTGTAGAATGGAAAATTAGCTTGCTATTTTCTTTTCTGTATTGGTGGTATAAGTTGCATTCATTGCTCAAAAATAAGAAAACAAATTGTATCATCAGCAGAACAAATAAAGTATAGCACTGAACCTTGATATAAGTAAAGACAGTTAATGGAGCTTCAAATAACTGCTTCACAGCAATTACAGTATAGAATAGGTTGCTTGATTAGTTTCCAAAGCACATATTTTCTTCCACACAAAAGAGAAAAGTGTTGGCATGCGCTTGGGAATAATTGGGGTATTTATTTATATTTTAGTATATTGATGGTAAAGTACATTATCTGCCAACTTTGGTTCTCAAGGACTTCTGAGTTTTCCATGAGTCTGGATGAATTGCTTACTACCATATATGATTCTTTTATAACATTAATTCAAGGTAATACAAAGTGCAGTAGTGTAAAACAACAAAATAATCACATGAAAAAACACACGTAAACCTAAATGCAAATGCTAATGGTGAATATGGCGAGTTCATATACAAGCTGAATAAAAGTCCAAATTCCAAACTTGATGTATGTCAACCATTCTCTTCAGATTATATCGATTTGTATTCTAATATACTCAATATAGTGCACTTCCACCTCTGTGCAAACTTCTGTGCTCACAGAACTCTCACCTCATAAAAGGCTCCTATAGGCCTTTGAATACTATGCCCAATGGGCCTCCAAGGTACTCCAGCAATCTCAAATTCCAATAGATAAACACCCAGGGCACTATATTGAGTATATAAGAATACATGTCAATATCATCTGATTAAAAGAAGGTGGTTGACATATATCACATTTGGAATTTGGACTTTTATTCAGCTTATATATGAACTCATCATATTCACCATTAGCATTTGCACTTTAATGATCTTTATGTGTGATTTTTCATGTGATTATTTTGATGTTTTACACTATTGCATATTTAGGCCTTCACTGTCACAGTATTTATTTTGACTTGTTATTGTGAGGCTGTGCAACCCCATATTTTATCTTATTGCCATGGGAACACAACAGGAGTTGCAGCGACCTATACACATATCATTGACTAATATTGATTTTTATTAATTGGTACACAAAACACATTTGATATATACCATTCACACAGTGCAGAGGTTCACACCATTGAATACAAAGTGCAGTGTCTAAGTGTAAAGCATAGTTATCTATTGCAAAAAATCTGATTTTTATTTACTGTAGTCAAACATGAAAGTGGATGAATTTGCTTGGTTGGCATTGGTTAGTACATGGGTTTGTAACTGGGAAAAAAAATATTTTTCTATCTTAATGTGGACTACACTGTCAATTAAATCTCTTTGGCACTAAAAGATTAAACTGCTTGTTAGTAGCAGTCTCATTATCACCGCATTGATTTCAGTGTGCAACAAATGAGGTGGCTACCATCAAGCAGTAAAATGTATTAGTTTAATCACCACTGTATCCCTGGCCTTAAGCTGACCATAGATGGGTATATTTTTTCATTCTGCAAGCGGGCTGAACAAAAAAAAAAAAACAGATCCCTCCATCCACATAAATTATTTGGATGCAGGAAATCCCCCCCGCCCCCAGACAGGACATCCACTGATTAGCAAAACTTTTCCAGCATGTGCCTTCAACAGAAGTCAATCAAGCCACATACTGATTTAAATCTGTCTGGTCCCTGCTAAACCAGCAACATTTTGAAGCTATGGCCAGTTTTATTGTCTAAGGAAACTAGAAAAACAGTTTTATGTTGAATGCCTTACTCTACTAGTAAAATGTCACTTCCATCCAAGATTTAAGTCTGTAACTACTGTTAACACCATCAAATTCTTTGCTAACGAAATTATATACAATAATAAACTACTTCACTTTTTAACTGCCCAACATGGTCTTGCATGCAACCATAATTTTGCTCACTTAACTTATGCCTTCACTTAGCAATATCTCTCTCTTTCCTTTTCAGTTGATCTGCCGTGCCACACTCTCACACCAGACACTCCTAAGCGCTGCAAAGCTATATATATTCAGCCAGAACTTTACTTCAGTAAAATTATTTAAATTATTATTTCACAGTTAGCTTCACTGCAGAGATGTGAAAATCTTTTCTGTTATCTTAGCATGTCATGTACAGTTTGCGCACTAAGGCTGACTGCTCACTGCCCCTCCACCATACAACTGAGCCAAGTAGCCAGGATAGTGTAAACAGTATCAGAATGCATTTTCAGTGTAGTACAGTTTCCAAGATCAGGAACATGCACAACCTGGCAAGGTAGTCTCATAACCACAAACAAAGGATTTCCCAGCACTCTTACCAGCTAGCCTACAAAGTAAAAAACAAAAAACAAATAGGCACTGTCTTTGTGAGACAGTGCAGCTTCCAAATATATCTGCAAATGTATGCAGCTAAAACCTCTGTTAGGTTTTTAAACAGTGCCATTTTGATGGGGGGGAGTTGTAGGCTAGCTGGTAAGTGTGCTGGGAAATATTAAGTTTTATTGTACTGGGAAATGCCCTTCCATGTGTACCTTACTTCAAAAGTTGCCATTCTTTTATAGCCTGCTTGCTGGACTTGGTGAGGGGACACATTGGACATGTTCAGCTGCCATTGTGCTCTTTCCAGACTTTTAATATGTCCCCATGTCTTTAAGGAAGAATGGGGTCCCTATAGGCATAACTGCCCTTAATTTATCCAACTTAAAGACCCTCAAATATAGAGTTAGGACTACACTTTACAGAGGAGACTTGACCAGGCATTGTGGCTTCCGCATATATTTGCAAATGTGTGCAACTAAAACCTCAGTTTTTAACATAAATGATTAGACAGTGCCATTTTTTTTGCATGCTAGCTGGTAAGTGTGCTGGGAAATCTTTTGTTTGTTTGTTTGTACTGTGCGATGCCTTTCCATGCGCACCTTACTTCAAAAGCTAGTTATAAATTAGGGTGGTTGCCATTCTTGTGTAGTCTCACAACTACCTGTGTTAAAAAGATACAGTATACCATCCTATCTAAACCTGAACATTTGGTTTTAAATCCACTTTCCTTACAGCGTGCCACACTTTGCACATGACCATTGCTATGGTAAGGTCTTATTAGCCAACTGTTCAGTAGGATAAGGACAATAGGTGCAGTACATGCCATACTATTATGTTGCGTACACAAGAGTGGACTTTTCGACCGGACTGGTCCGACGGTCTATCCGACGGACTTTCGGCGGATTTCCGACAGACTTTCCTAATGAACGGACTTGCCTACATACGATCACACCAAAGTCCAACGGATTTGTACGTGATGACGTACGACCGGACTAAAATAAGGAAGTTCATAGCCAGTAGCCAATAGCTGCCCTAGCGTCGGTTTTAGTCCGTCAGCCTAGCATACAGACGAGTGGATTTTTCGACCGGACTCGAGTCCGTCGGAAAGAATTGAAACATGTTTTATTTCTAGGTCCGTCCGACTTTTGGGAAAAAAAGTCCGCTGGAGAGCCCACACATGATCGAATTGTCCGCCGGAGTCCAGTCCGCCGGACCAAGTCTGCCAGAAAGTCCGCTCGTGTGTACGCGACATTACTAAACTTTGCTGAGGAGCCAATGAACTCTGGATCACTCCTAGATTAACACTTATGCAAGTTACAAAATTGCCAATTGCTGTAGCCCATGGTGACCAATCAGAATTCAAATTTCACTGATAAGTAAAAAATAAATGGAGTCCCAATTGGCATCAACTTGAAGAATATAAAACAGGTTCAGTATGGGCTTACCTTTCACCTCATTTAAAATCCATGAAACCACAGCTCCAGTGAAGTTCATTTATTTTGGTTTAGATAAATGTTTATGTACAATGAGGAAAGTAAATGCACCTCAAGAGGAGGCGTTCACATAGTAGTTAAAGATCAATGTCAGCGAAAAGTAAAATTTTCATGGTTAATGGCAAATGTAATCGCATGCTGCCTTTTTATATTTATTTTGCTATTTCAGTGGTGGAATATTTATACATGAACTCCTAGACTTCTCCAACTTCTACAATCATTACAAAGCCAAATGATGGATTCACTCTCATCATCTGATTTTCCATACTTCAGAATAAATAACTAGGAGGTCCAACGGTGAGAGAGTGATACCATCACTTTACACCTGTGGTTAGCAACCTGTAGAGCATGATCTACCAGTAGATTGTGGCCAGGTGATTGGTAGATCATGGTCTGGGCTTTCTGACTCACCACCCCAGAGCATTAAGCAGAGTGCAATGCAAAGGGACAACTTGTAAATTTGGAACTTTAGTAGAGCGCAAGAGCCACATAGGCCAATGCCTCCTCTGTAGTGCTGGCTCCTGTGCCATGCAGAGTGATACTAACTGCACTCCATCTCCTATTCCAATTAGCAGTCTCCAGCGTGGTGCCAGCAGCAGGAAAGAAGAGATCTTCAGGAAAATGTGCAGCAATACACTGGGCATAACAGTATAGAGCTGCTTTCACACTGATGTGCTGTGGTTTACCTACACTGTGGGTGCAGCGCAGTGTACCTGAAGCTTTCCTGTGGGTTTTCTGTGCTTAGCCATAGACTTCTATTATATCCTGGGGGTTTGGTACACTTTCCGAAAGCACACTAAAACTCCTGAATTCAATGCTTTCAGAAAGTGCACCACACCTCCAGGATATAATAGACGTCTATGGTAAAGCACAGCTAGCCCAGGAAAATCGCAGATGCACTGTGCTATACCCGAGGCTCAGGTAAACAGCAGCACATCAGTGTGAAAGCAGCCTTTTAGGGGGCTTACAAACGCAAGGGCTCATTCCCATTTTCAGTTTGGGGAGTGGTAAAACCCCATAGTTAAGATGTGCTTTTACCATCACCGTCCCAACCACACTACCTTTAGCTGCAGTGGCCAGGGGTGTACACATTTCTCAGCCACAGCAGGTGTTATACGCCCGGTCATGGTTGGTGTTGTGTAGCCCCTGCCAAGCATGACCCATTGAAGTGAATGAGGCCACTCTGAAAGTGCCCTGCAACCTTGTGCAGTACAGCAAACAAGGGGCTAAAGCAGGTAGCATTTTGTTACTTTCTCACCACCTGCTTCAAACCCTTGGACCCTGCAGAAGCTTGCAATTGTGCTTGCAGAGTGGCCCCATTTAATTAATTAATAGGTCACAAAAGAAGCAGGGGAATGCAACTAAGGACTCATTCACAAGTGCAGCAGGCATTGCTGCTCCTCTGAAAAGCGATCCGAGTGTGTTTGTTAGGTGGTGAGGAGGCGATATGTTGCCTCCTCAGCACCTGATTTAAACCCATAATTGCCGTGCGATGCACGCGATTGCAACACAATACTATGGCAATTAGAGGTTTGAGGAGGTGACACTGGGCAATACTGTGCCCGGTGATCTTTGACTTCTCCCATGTTGTTCAGGTATATCTCCACCTCTTTAAGGTTGCCTACCCCTGTTTTACACTGCTAAAAAAAAAACATTGTTGTAATAATACTTTGATGTAATTATAGTAGTGGTTGGTTTTGTTGCTGGCAATGCATTATGTATAATGTTATACACAGTACCTGAATTGATAGTCAGACCTATTTTTATTTGGTTTCATGTTCCAATTTCTGATCTGCATTCCTGGTAGGCAAAAAACTGTGATAGATAATTCATGATCTATGACTCAGTTTCTTATTTGATGACTAAGCATGTGAGTAATGTACATAGCTGATAGTTAACACTCGGTTTTTCCACAATAATAACTAAAATTTAAGCCACTCTAAAACTTTAATATTATAATACATCATTACTACATTACATCATTACATTGTCATCACCTTTATGCCACTATGTTTTTATAAAGTGAGTTACATAAAAGATTAATGGATTCATACCTAAATGCTATGTATAACTACTGATCATAACTAGCTACAGCACAGAATTTCTAATACAGAGAAAGTGTTGCCACAGATGTTAGTAAAGCCACCGTGACACAGGGATGTTGTACCTTGGCTTTCTGGCTTCGTTGCTTCTGTGCCCAACATAATGGAAAGATCTGTATATATTGTGTTGATGCAAAAATAAAATGCTTTCTATTCTACTATGAGAAAGGCAGCAAAAATGTTTTCAGGTGCAAGGCCACATTAGGACTTACAGTATGAAAAAGTATTTTGCTTCTCATGCACATGGCAAAGTTCTCTGTTTTCAAATAATTTAGTGCCTAAATCACTGTTTACACACTCATACTGTATATAAAGTGTAGACAAATGGTGATACATTATCAAACTTGTATAACACTTTTTATGTGAAGTACATATAAATATTGATATACCACCTATTTACAGAAACTTCCCAAGTCAAGTTATGCAGCTTCAAACCAATTTACTTAACCTTAATTATACCTGTCTCCTAAAGCTTAGTCACACATAGTTGTACAGCAAACACTCTTAAACTGAAATTACTTAATTTAATTTCACTGATTACAGCAAGTTTCTTACAGTATGTATTAGAAGTTGTAGCAAGTGAGATAAAGTCTAATTTCCAGGCTGAATGATGTCCATCACCATTTAAATTTTCCTCCCCAGCCTGACAGTTGCTGGCCCTCCACTTTTATTCTTGGATTTTAGTTCTTTCAATCATTGAGCTTCAGCATCGCATGTGGCTGTTACCTGGGGGGGTCTAAATGCAAATGCAGTCTGCTCAGGACATCGATTTCTCAAAAATAATATCCACCCATCAAAGCATTTTGATATTTTTTTAAAACACCTCCAAAGAGCCAGCCCAATACCTGCACCAGGGCTGAGGGTTCTTAAAGTTAGATCTGAGACAAGGTGCCCTGATGTTTTATGTACAGCATCATGCCTGCCCCTCCCATTATCCATAATCTGCCTGCATTAAGCAAGGACTGAGTGATGAGTCTGGGCCTAAACTAAGGCATGTAATACAAAAGAAAGGATTTATTTTAAAATGTTATTACTAAGTTAATGAAGGGTGGTAGTGTCAGGAAAGACAAAATATAAACAGATTAAACTTTATTTTAGGGTGTATGTCACGCCAAAAATGTATTTCTACTTTTTGATAGTGTGGAAGAAGTAGAACTCCTGACCGGTCCTGCAAACCAAAGCTCTTTTAGAGGGATTTACCATCACTTCCAGTCCTTCTGACCGCAGTTACACCAGGCAGGGAGTGAGGGAAAATCTGCAACTTGGACCCACAAAAATAAAAACATGCAAGGGATTCAAGTCTTCTCCTACCCTACTAAAGAAAAACAATGTTATTTCTATATATAAATTACTGCTGTGCTGCCACCACAAGATATAACTATAATGTGCTCTAACACACCCCACCAAGCTACTGCTGACATCTTTCATGTGTTCCCACATCAACATTAAATAACAGTAAAATATAGTGCTTGAAATATACAATATTAAAAAAAATGGAATTTACAAATTACAATATGCATTTGGCATACCCCCAATATATCAATCATTTGAAGCTGGTGTCATTACAGAAATATAATTGCTGTTGGGCAATTGAAAAACATTTTACACATCAGACTTCTTTTTCAATCTATGGTAGTAATCGAATTAATTTATGTACATTATGTAGGTACCCCATCAGTCATTTCAGCTGTAATCACAAAATAAAAGTACAAACAAAATTTTGTTATTCTTTTGGATTTTTTTTTTAATTTAAATTCAACATGTGTTTACTAGATTTTACTAGCTGTGTTCATGTTAAGGTTAGTGATGATGTGAATGAGCACCAAGGTTGATGATTTCCCTGAGAAAGCATCTGTATTATAGATGCTCAAATAATCGAGATGGTTTCCCTGCCAGTGCTGACTATGCATGCATCTGTGAGTTATAAGAGTACTTTATTGTAGCACAAAAATTTCACTGTATTTAGTTGCTCAGTAAAGCAATAAAGAAGGAAATAGAAGCAGATGTTGAATGCTTTAATATATATATAGAAATGCCTGTTGATTTTCTGGGGAAAGGTTTTATCATGCATAGGGGTTTATTTACTAAAGACAAACCCACTTTGCAATACAAGTCGCTGTAGATCTGAGGGGGACATGCAGGGAAAATAAAAAACAGCATTTTTGCTTGTACAAGATTGGATGATAAAATCAGCCAAGCTTGTCTTCATATCAGATCTTCCCCTCAGATCTACAGTGACTGCATCTCCAAGTGCACTTCCAAGTGCACTTGCAGTGCAAAGTGGATTTGACTTTAGTAAATAAACCCCATAGCATAACACCAATACAATTCTAAGCATAACACCGTTACATTAGTAATATAACTTTTACATATTGCTTTTCCCCAAAAGTTACCTTTCGATAATATAAATATAATAAAAAATAGAGGTGTGTGGTGCATCGGGATTCCCTGTGCCTTCAGAACATCTTAAAGCTAACTGGTGCTTCACCCACACAGACCAAAACAGCAAGATTGCCTTGATGCCCTCCTCCTCAACAGCAGGGCTGGTGTTTGCTGATTGGCTCAGCACTGTCACAAGGGCAAATAAAGCCCTTAGCACTGTGTAAGCTCTGACTAGACTGACTTTCCTAACACCAGGTAGTTGAATAAAATGTGTGCAAAGTATCTAAAAAATAAAGAGCAAAGAGTATCAGAATCACAACATAATCTAAAAATTATACATAAAGTATATGACATAGAGTAACCTACAGCTGTCAAACACAAATCAGCTATTAGAAACTTGGAATGCCTATACACAAGCAGATCAAATATATAGAACAGATTTGCTTGTCGTTACTAAAACAGATAAATATATGCTCACAGCTGCTTTTAACCACACTCAGATGATATCAAGCACCAGTATATGCTCAGTGAAAGAACCAAAACATATACAGAAAAGGGGAAGAATCTTTTATTGATAACAGATTTTTCAATACACTGGAAAATGTCTGTTGGAGACAACAGGCACTCATACTTGCTTAAGTATCGTTCGCAAGGGTTTAACTACCCCATGGTGCATTTGCAGTCTGAAAAGTCTCACAGATTTTCTTTGCAAACATGCAGAACAGGATGAACATCTATGGGATGGACAGAAAAATAAAATATAATTTCTGATTGGCTGCTTTAATATATCCCCACTGCTCTCTATGGTTATGTTCCTAATTAAGTCAAATCATGCTCACAGCTTTTAGTGTTATTGAGATTTCAAATAACATATATGGGCACCGTAGACAAAACTGATTTAGTTTCGTCCTAAATTGATGGCTATGAACTCATTCACAAGTAACTCTAGAATTATAAGGATCAGCTGAACTTGTGGTATATTTGTTGATTTCTCTATACCATTGGAAATTATATCTTCTACTGTTGGTGTGGCAGTAAAATAGTTTAGTTTTGATGAGGTCATTGTTTAGTTCGACGTCTGAAAGCAGCTTGGGGTTGATTAATGATGGTCCATGTATGAATATACTGTATGTATATGCAGATAAAATAACTATGTTATTTTAGATTCTGCAGTTCAGTGAAAATTACTTGATTTTATTAACCTTATCAGCTTTTATTTCACTTATAAATATGTACATAGTGAACTTCATATGAGCAACGCTATTGCTCTGCATGTCCAAAGCTGACACAGAGAGTAACAGCTGTTGCATGCCTTTAAAAGCTATGCATTTACTATTATCTATATACATTCAGCGTACTTCAAATATTCATTTCAGGTACTTCATTACTGAATCTCTAGCAGCTTGGCCTATTATCTAAATAGTACATTTAAGTATAATGTATGAATTATAGCTAACATATTAGCAGGTAAGTAGAAGTTATATGACATTCCATTCCATTTTAGGTCATATAGTGACTTTTAAAGTAATATAGCCCAACTTCAGCAAAAATTTTCAACAAGGTGGGTAAGACAGAACTTCTAGGAAGTGTATATTACTGTTGGTCTCCTCATTGGTGAAATTTCTGCTCACCCCCTGCAGCATTGATACCTAGAAAGGAAATAAGAGTGTGTAGGTGTAACCGGGACAGGAAGATTCAGAGAGCAAAAATAACAGCTGCTGTAACTCCTTACTAGCAAATAAATGTGTTTTTGTAGATGTTTCTGTTCACATCAGAAAGATATACCAGCCTTTCCTATCCTATTGATAAGTTATCACTGGGACAGTAAGTAGGGTCAAATGTCTTGAAATGGCACATACAGCAATAAAAACCTGCCTAAAAAAACTGTTAAAACCTTTCCCCTATCTGTGCAAAACTAAATAAAATAGGGTGGATAAAATAGGGAGGATTTGGACCAACACTTTGTTGTTCTGTAAAATCAATTACATTGGTCATAACCACAATATTTTAGTTTACATATAAACCCACTGGATCTAATATTTTCTTGTTTGCCTTAACTTGATGATTTTACAGATCTGTTTGATATGGTAACTACTTGATATTTGATATGGTTACTAGATATGGCATATAAGATCATTGATATTGTAACCTGCAGAATTAGTGGGGTTTGTACAAGTATAATGAGAGTGATCCGATTAGAATAACACATTTATTGATTAGCTACAACAGCAAATGAACAGTTGATACTTGGGCCTCAACTAGTTACAAAAGATAAGTATATATTTTATCCATGCTGTTCAAAATAATCTATTAATAGGATCTGCTTCAAGCTTCATAAATCAAGGTATGACATATCATATAGAGCAGTTACTGTATAGGAGCAAGGTTATTCTAACACAAAACCTGAGCCTCCCACGCATTTTTACCAGATAAAGCAGTTCTTAAAGGCAGAAGCAAATATGAAAGAAAAATAGTTTAAACCAGCCTTTCTCAAGTAGAGTTCCCACAGCAGTTGCCAGAAAAAAATTACCTAACCAGCCTTTCTCAAGTAGAGTTCCTCCAGCAGCTGCTTTGAGTTCTGTGAGCAGTCAGCAATGACCACCTCTGAAAGTGGGACACTTCTACACTGACCATCAATATATGATGGTACTTTTCCACTGACCCCAAAGTAAAGGTGGCACTTCTACACTGATCAGCAATGTATGTGGATGCCAACTTTCTTTTGTTCACTAATTTAAAGGGACACCACAGGTTTCACTGTATTTACTGGATTTTATTATTGTTATTTTATGTCAAGATAATTACTGAAATTACTGAGTTTATTTGTCCTATAGCATGGAGGGGTGTTAAAAACCTCCCTTGGTGTCAAATATAAATGTGTACACCACCTTTCTTATACTTTCATTTCAAATAATATCTACAACTTACTCATCATCATTTATTTGTACCTTAAGCAATATATATATATATATATATATATATATATATATATATATATATATATATATATATATATATATATTTATATATATTAAGCGGGGGGTCCCTAAAAACCTAAAAGTTCCATTATAGTAAAAAAAGTTGAGAAAGGGCTGGTCTAGACAATACAGCCATCACTAAGACCTATCATAGCATAACACTCACAGAAAAACTCCACAAATCATTTTACTGAAGACATAACTACTCAGAGCACCTACAAAGTTCTGTAAGTACAGTGAACAAGTATAGCTCCACAACACGTATGCGGGTCCATTATCAGTAAATGATGTGTCTGCAGGAGGACTGAATCCAACATCTTCTACAGCACAATTGCTTTGGTAATGACATACTAAGCTGACTTTTTTGCAAATTGATTGTATTTATCCCTAGTGTAATGTTCACATTGAGCTATAGACCACTAATTAACATGTCTCAGTAATTAGAACATCATGTATAGATAACACCTGACTTACATTAAGCATTGCAGGGTGCAGAATTAAGTTATTAGCTATATGTGTCTTGTGATTTATCAATATCAGCAGCCAGAACATTTAAAAAAAACACAAAATATGGACAATCTTGTATATGGACTAATTTAGGGCTTTCATAGCCTGAACGTGCTTGCATGAATGCAATGCAGCACCGTCTCCTATCTTAGTGGAACAACGCGACTGCTGTCCGTGGTGCTGAAATCTGCAGCTGCTGTCTATGGTGCTGAAATCTGCGGCTGCTGACCACAGAGCTGAACAGCGCGGTCTCTTAGTTATGGTTTAACTATGCATGCGCTGTCCACAGCGCTGAACTCTGCCGCCGCTGTCCATGGTGCTGAAACCTGGGCCCTGCAGTTCATAGGGCTGAAACCTGTCGCCGCTGTCCATGGTACTGGAAACTGTCGCCGCTGTCCGTGGGACTGAAACCTGCCGCCCCGCAGTCAGTGGTGCTGAAACCTTCGGCGCTATCTACTGTGCTGAAATCTGCAACTGCCTATGAACAATACAGCTCTACAGGAAATTTTTAAAAGCCAGGACCATTTACTACATTTGCCATTAAATACACACATTTTACTGAATCCAAGATAATCTCAAATCTACTGCAAGGTCTCATTGATATACATTGGAAGGTGTACCTGCTGTACATCGGCATGCTCAGCAAACAGATGTGACCCCTATATACTTGCAGCTGGACCCGTATCTTTATACAGGGTAACCCTCTGCCAGCAGTGCACTGACCTGTGATTTTTCTGGCTGTCCTTTTTCTCCATGATTGACGGTACACAGTTGGTGAGTTCAGTCCAGTCTGCATGCAAACCACAACTCCAGCCTGTAGAGAAGCGAGAAAACAACCAGGTCTCCTTCCTCCCAGGACGGTGACAGGTGCACTTTTTCTGTCCTGGCTTACAGTCACAGGGCTGTTCCAAGCGGATATTCCTAACCAAATGCCTTCCAAAAGTAGTCCCCCCTGTCTTCTGGATGTGCAGGAACACTATCACATCGTCCCCCTTGATGTTAAAATCCACAAATCTGTAAAGGTCTTTGGCCATGAAGCTGAAGGTCGGCTGGAATTTGGGGGGGATGTTATCCTCTGGAAGTTCAGTCTCATCCTCGTCACTCTGCCACTGAACCTCTGCCATCGCAGGCAGCTCAGAGGACTGCTCTCTTACAGGATCCCCTGCCCTGAAATGCCAGGAGCCGGTCCCAGTTGGGCAGATGTACTGGTAGACAATCATCACAAAGAGTACAGCTAGAACCGGGGCCAGGATCAACTTGTTGGCTCTGTCATCCATGATTCCAGAGAAGCCTTTTTCCTGAACGCTCATAAAGGAGAATGAATGTACCTTTATTCTATTGGCTGACATCAAGTAATATAAGAAAGCCGGGCTTTCAATTTCAGGGTGATCTGTTGGTTCTTGCTTGTACCCATCCCAGCCTGCGTGGCACGCATTGATTGCTTTGTGCTGCAATACAAATCACTAAGTTGAATGCAGTAACAAAGTTACAAGTGTGTGGAGGACACGTGAAGGTGCCATGAGCTGAGCCTGGCCGCTCGGCAGCAATCCTCAGCTAGCTCCACTCATTGCCTGCACAAGGAAACCCTCACGCCTTCTGCTAAACGGGATGGGAGCTGAATGCTGGAATTTCTCATTCACACCAAGCCAATGGCAGAGCAGTGTCTCACTCCTCATACCCAATCACGGATTTCTTCTGGGAATGAAGCAGACGGAATTGTTAACCAATGGAAAATGTAAACAGGGAGTAGATTGACTCCTACACTGCAGACAGCAGAGCTAAGCCAATGAGAAATGCAATGACTGCTGATGGGGTGGGTGAAGTCTGCGAGGAGCCAATACAGCATGGATGAAGCTCAGCCGTTATGTGGGGAAGGAGACATCCCCGGCATACCTTTACATGTGCTGCTTCCAATCATCCACTGCGCAGTGCAGACTTCTGTGTGAGCTGATGTTCACTAACTCAACCAATTATCTGAAAAACAGGGGGGTGCCACAGCTGACCACCTTATAAAAGTGTTGGGGACTTGGCTATTATGCTGATCAAGAACAAGAATGAACATTTGAGAAAGAAAAGAAAATCCAGAATATTAAAAGAAATAAATCATAGAAAAGCAGAATTCCAGCTAAAGCCCAACTAGTCTGAAAATGTCCCCTCCCCTCCTAACACCTATACTAACTACATTGGGAGATGTATATACTTATTTATTTTCAGCTAAATTATCCCCTTTGTCAGCCAGCAGAATGGAGAGAGCGCCTAACAACAGCTGTGAAATCTGGGAGCAATGACATCACTCTTAAAGTAATTGTAAAGGTGCAAGGTTTTTTTTTTAATCTTCATGCATTCTATACATGAAGGTAAAAAACTATCTGGGTGCAGCACCCCCCCCCCCATACTCACCTGAGCCCCCTCTTGATCCAGCTATGTCCATAAGAGCCTTACCTCTCCGGGGACTCACACTCCTGATTGGCTTTTGGCAGCAGCGGGAGACAATGGTCAATAACAGACAGTGAGTCAATCAGGAGATGGAGGGGACGAGGCTGAGCCCGCAGCTCCACGTGTCAATGGGCACAGAGAACCTCAGGTCGAGACCGCGCCTGCTTGGGTGCCCCCAGAGTAAGCTGCTTGCTCTGGGGGCACCCAGCAGGAGGGAGCGCCAGCAAGGGACCCAAGAAGAGGAGGATCCTGGGCTGCTTTGTGAAAAAACAACTGCACAGAGCAGGTAAGTATAACATGCTTGTTATTTTAATGTAAAAAAAAACAAGGGTTTAGTAACCCTTTAAGCTGGCCATACATTATACAGTTTTCATATTCAATTTCCTTTAGATTTACCTTCAACCAGTGGTGGCTGGTGCTCCATTTTTTGGGTGGAGCAAGCAACCCCCCCACCGCCAGGTCCGCACTTGCTCCATCCAGGGTCGTGGCTTCCCCTCCTTCTCGGCCACCATGAAGTCCATGAACAGCAGATGGACAAAGCAGTGGGAGAACAGCTAGGTGGACAGAGCCAGGCTGCAGCATGCTCCAATGACAGACATCACCATATTTCTTCTCCCAGCTCAGGCTGCACAGCAACTCTGCCTCTGCACATGTCACCGCTGGAGACTGCACGCTCATTGGCTGCCACCAGCTCCCCCTGCCTCTTTCTTCTCCTCTGCTCCTCTAGTCCTCCTCTCCGCTACTTATCTGCTTCAACCACCACCGCACACATTACACAAGTGGGTGGGCTTGGGGTGCAGTGCTCTGCCCAGGGATCCCACAATTTCGGCACCCCAAGCAAATTTGTCAGTCAGCTTCAGGGGCAGGCACCAGCATTGTAAGTAAAGGAAACTGGCAGTGAAGCCTTCAGGCTTCACAGCCGGTTTCTTACTGTGCATGCATGAGTCGCATTGCGCTTTCTGAATAGTCCCACAGTCTTCTGGGACCTGTGTGTGTCCCAGAAGGCAGCGGGGTGAAGGAGGAGGGGCCAGAAATGCTCAGAGATTGCCGTGGCAATTTTGCCCAGAAGTGGGAGTGGGTACCTGTCAAACCCAGGTACCCTCTCCCCTTTCTCCAACAATAAAAAGTCATCAGTTATTTTTTGTGAACTACAACAAACAACTCTGCCCTATGTAATGAAGATGAGAGGGGGAGGTGTTTGTAGTCCAAACCAGCAGTGTAGCCTAGGTTGACAATACAGCTTCTCTATTGATAAGGTACAGGGAGTGAGCATTGTCACATTAGGACAGAAAGTGTGTTACTGGCAGGATCATCAGGCAAAAAACTAAAATAGTTGAAAACCCTTACATATAACCACTGAAGTGACTAGCCTCAGTGATACACAGAGATAAAACAAATCCTAAAACATACGTTGTACCTGTTTGTCTGCAGACATGCTTTCTACAACACACAGAGTTTAAACAGAATCTGTAAGCATCTTTCAGCAGCACACAGCAAGGGGTAGGGACCTGAATTCATACACTGCGCCACTAAGGGCCATTCCATACTAATCAGTTTTTGATGCACTCTTGGGGTTTCAAAAGTAGAAGGAAAAATTCCTGACAAATGCATCACTTTAAATCCTATGGAAAGCGTCACAATGTAAATGTGCTGCACTTTGAAAAATTCTGCATGCTGCACCTTTGGGGCAGTTTTTTAAAAGAACCTTCCATTTTAATTCATAAAAAGCACATCAAGAGCACATTAGTAGGAAAGGGCCCTAATGGAGACAAGTTTTGAGCATGATTGGAGAGAAGGGACACACCTCCTTCTCATACATAACAACCAATTTAAGATAAGAAATCTTACAAAAAAGGAAACAAATACAGCCACCATATCCAAAGACTGGTAAACTCCAATATATTACATAGCTTCATAGTTGGTAGGTTGAACCAACTAGCCCATCCAAACCAACCTGTGTACTTGACGTATATGTATTAACCGGTTTCCGACCGGCTCATGTACATATACTGTGGCACAATGGCACCGCTGCGCGAAACACCCTTATGGGTACGGAGGATCCTTTAAGAGCTGCCAGAGGGCATGCGCCCACCGCCGGAGGGGCACGCGCAGGCCTGCCGCATGGCAGGGGACCCGATGAGTGTGGCTGACGATTCCCGCTGGCCACGTGCAATCACATGCACAAGCGCCAACACAGGGATTTGTGTGTGTAAACACACAAATCTCTGTGCTGTCAGAGGAGAGGAGACATGTCGTTTGTTCCTAGTAAGTAGGAACAGTGAAATGTCTCCTCTCCTACTCAGTCCTATCCCCATACAGTTAGAGCACACTGAGGGAACACACATTTAACCCCTTGATCGCCCCCCTAGTGTTGACCCCTTCCCTACCAGTGTCAATTACACAGTAATCAATGCATTTTTATAGCACTGTATAAATGTCAATGGTCCCAAAAATGTGTCAAAAGTGTACAATCTGTCCGCCGTAATGTTGCAATACTGCTAAAAATCACAGATCACCACCATTACTAGTAAAAAAAATAAAAATGCCATAAAAATGCCATAAAAATGCCATAAATGTTCCCATAGTTTGTAGACGCTATAACTTTTGCGCAAACCAATCAATATACGCTTATTGCAATTTTTTTTACCAGAAATATGTAGAAGAATATATATTGGCCTAAACTGATGAAGAAATTTGTTTTTAAAAACATTTTTGGGGATATTTTTTATAGCAAAAATTGTTGCTCTTTTTTTGTGTATAGTGTAAAAAATAAAAACTGCAGAAGTGATCAAATAGCACCAAAAGAAATCCCTATTTGTGGGAAAAAAGGACGCAAATTTTGTTTGGGTACAGCATTGCATGACCGTGCAATTACCACTTGAAGCGACGCAGTGCCAAATTGTAAAAAGTGCTCTGGTCAGGAAGGGGGTAAAACCTTCCGGGGCTGAAGTGGTTAATATAATCATTTCCCATATGCCTGTATATTGTGTTCACTAAGATGCATGTCCAAGAGTCTTTTAAAACTATCAATAGTCCCTGCTGACACCACTGATTGTGGAAGAGAGTGTTCCACATCCTTATCGCCCTGACAGGGAAATATCTCCTACGCAGTTTAAGGTTAAACCGCTTCTCCTCCAATCTCATTGAGTGGCCTCATGTCGTATTACACCCCCTAAAACAAAATAGTTTCCTACCTAAGCTGGGATTATCATTAAGATATTTGTATATCATTATCATATCTCCGCTCAATCATCTCTTCTCCCAGGAGAATAGGTTTAGTGCTTGTAACCCAGTCCTTGTAATTGAGGTCCTCCAGTCCCCTATGAATTTTGTTGCACTTCTCTGGATTATCTCCAGTTCCAAAACATCCTCCCTGAAGATTGGTGACCAGAACAGGATGGAATACTCCAGATGTGGCCGAACCAGAGTGGCAGGATTATCATTTTATTTCTGGAGTAAATGCTCTTTTTAATGCATGCTCATATTCTGCTCGTTTTGCTTGCTGCAGCTTGGCATTGCATGCTGTTGCTCAGTCTCTCTTCAACTAGGACCCCCAGGTTGTTCTCCATCCTGGATTCCCCCAGAGATTCTCCCCCTAGTGAGAACCTTGCATTTATATTTTAGGCCCAAGTGCATTACTTTACATTTTTCAATATTAAACCTCATTTGCTATGTAGTTGTCCACCCCATTTTCTTAGATTTGTATCATCAGCAAACACTGAGATTGAACTATTTATACCAACCTCTATATCATTTATGAATAAATAAAACAGAACTGGTCCCAGGACAGAGCCCTGGGGTACTCCACTTACCACTCCAGACCAGTCTGAGTACACGTTATGTATCACCACCTTGTGGACACGCTCTTGTAAACAATTTTCTATCCAAGAGCAAACCCTATGGTCTATGCCTAGAGACCTCAGTTTGCAGATTAAGCATCTATGGGGACTGTATCAAATTATTTTGCAGAATCCAGATACACCACATCCACAGGCCTACCTTTAGCTAGATGGCAGCTCACTTCCTCGTAGAATGTTAACAGATTTGTTTGGCAAGAACAAAATTTTGTAAACACATGCTGATTACTACTAATACTGTTATTTTCATCAATTTTTTGTTATAGTCCCTTATCATCCCCTCCAATAGCTTAAATATTATCGATGTCAGAATGACAGGCCTGTAGTTTCCAGGAATATAGCTCGCCCTTTTTTGAATATTGGTACCATGTGGGCTTTTCGCCAATAAGCTGGTATTATTCCTGTCAGTATGCTGTCCAGAAAGATTAAGAATAGTGGTCTGGCTACAACCTGACTGAGTTCTTTGAGAACTCTCGGGTGTAAGCCACCTGATTTTTTGTTAAGCTTTTCCAGTCTTTTTTGGACCCCGGCTTCTGTTCGCCACAAGAGTACATCCTGTGATGTGTTACTAACAATACAGTCATGGTTATTATACCCCTCCTTTTCCTGTGTAAAAACTGAGGAGAAGGAAGCATTTAGTACAGTTGCCTCCTCCTTGTCATCTGCAACCAACTTTCCTTCATCATCCTTTATGGGGCCTATATGCTCTAACCTCGTTTTTTTACTGTGAAAAAATTTAAAACATTTTTGGGTATTTTTTTTTTTACTCTCCTCTGCTATGTGTCTCTCAAAGTCTTTTTTTAGCCACCCTGATTGTGTTCTTAAACTTCTTATTGCATTCCTTGTAGTGTTGGCATTATGACAATGACCCCTCTGCTTTATATTTTTTAAAAGCCATTTTTTAATCTTTACTATGACTTTTTACATTATGGTTTAGCCACCCAAGTTTAACCTTTATTCCTCTATATTTATTGCCCATTGGAATGCACTGAATGATACCTTTATTTAACCACTTGCCGACCGGCTAACTGGGAATTTACATAATGATTTTGATGTTAAGGTCTGGGGTTATGATTACAACTAGATGCCATAACCCCAGTAATTTGTTTTACTATTCACAGCGGGATCACTTTTAGAAGTGGCAGGAAAGGTGCCCCCTCCTGCCGATTTCCAGTGGCTTCTGGGCTTACGTTACCGATCGCTTAGAGATCCCATAGAGATAAGCGAAGCCAAGATGGCCACCGCTCATCTCTATGCCTTTGGAGAACCAGAGCGATGTCATGACATCACTTTCGGTTCTAGGATCATGTAAACATGTTTTTTTTTCTTAAAGCAAAAGATTAGATTAGATAGGAGAGATATGGAGCCTTTTAGACCCCAAATCTTTTCATAAAGAGGTTCTGTCATGCTGTATTGTTATCACAAGGGATGTTTACATTCCTTGTGATAGCAATAAAAGTGATCCAAAAAAAGGAACAGTGTAAACATTTAAAAAGTATCAAAATAAATAAAAAAAAGAAAACACCCCATCCCACATTCTTGCACACAGTAGTGAACACATACATAGGTCACGCCCACATATGTAAATGGTGTTTGCGCCACACATGTGAGATATTGCCGCAAATTTCTGAGCGAGAGCAATAATTCTACATTCTGTAATGCTAAACTTGTAACCTGAAGAAATTTTTAAAGCATCACTTGTGGAGATTTTTAAGTACCGTAGTTTGGCACCATTCCACAAGCACATGCAATTCTAAAGCATGACATGTTAGGTATTTTTTTACTTAGCGCAATATCATCTTTCAGATTATACAAAAAAATGGGGTATATATTATGTTTTTTTTAATTCATTAAAATATTATTGTTTCCCAAAAAAATGCATCTGAAAAACCTCTGTGCAAAAACAATGTGATGTAAAAAATTGCACTGACCACCATTTTATTCTCTAGGGTCTCTGCTAAAATATATATGTATAATGTCAGGGGTTCTAAGTATTTTTTTTTTTAAATACTGATTTTTACTTGTAAACAACAAATGTCAGAAAAAGTCTGGGTCCTTACTGTAAGTCCTAATCCATGTTTCCTCAGTGTTCAATGTTTCTAGGATTTAGTCCCTTTTAATATCTTGTAGTATTGAGCACAGTTTAGAAAAGTTGGCTTGTTGAAATTTAGTGTTCCATACCCTCATGCCTCCTTTTCCTATGATTTATGCTGAATGTAATTATCCTGTGATTGCTGGTTCCCAAGTTGTCCTGTATTTCCACATCATATTACTTTTTTTCATTTTGTTTTTAAATATGCTTTAAAGAAAAATGTATCCCTGTAGTTAAAAACTTGCAAGCAGGAAGGATTTTTATCACAAAAAATACATACTTGATTTACTAAAGATAAAGGGAGTTTCACTTTGCAAGAAAATTTTCCCCAAAGCTTAGTGAATATGATGAAATTCAGAGGTGTGAGAAGAGGGTGTTCTGGATGTTCCAAGGCACACCCTAATCACCCCATGGGCATTAGTGAAGCTGACCTGGGTGCCAAAGGCTGCATGTTTACTTGGTGTCCCCCCGCCACTGGAGCTACTGCTGTACAGAGTGACTCTTCATGATAGTGACAGGGTAGGTTGTGTCCCAGCCCCACGGCTGTGTTGTTGGAGAGCAAGCTGAGCTCCAGTGCCTCTCTCTCACTCCCACAATTGCACTGGGAACACAGAGTTCAACATATGTGTCTGATGGACTGCAAAAGATTAGGGGAAATGTAGTCCGGAGGGGCAGGAGTGCGATGAAAATTGATGGAGCTGCAGACTGTAATGGCCACAATAAGAAGGTGAGACAGAATTTTCGCAGACATTTCACAAGATATTAGGGGCACTCTAAGGCCCTGTTCACATTAGTGTTATCGCTGTACGATCTTGACGGTGCAATTTTGACATCGCGATTTTTGCGTGAATTTGTGTGTCGCATAGGACAGTCCATTAATTTGAATGGGCTGTTCTATGTGTATTTGTCACCTGAAAAGAAGCTCCTGCTTCTTTTTGGGTGAAAAGCTTCTAGAGATTTTGCCATGTAATCCTGTAACGTGACAATTGTGGCAAAATTGCATCACGTTTGGAGTGCCATTGTAGGGCTCTGAGGAAGAAGGTTGTCCTTTGAAACGCATCAGCCGGCAGTGATTCCTGGAATCTCCTCTGTTACGATTGGGAGTCTGTTATCATCTTGAACAATTGCTGTCGTCTAGAGACTACTTGTATCATGTTTTTTTTTTTCGTTCATACGTTTGTGAGTAGTTTTCTATTCTATTTTTAAATAAAATATTTACCTAAGGATAATGCACAAGGTCAGTGCACTCTTGTTTTCTTTCTTTTCCCTTTGACTGTTAGGATACCTCTATGCTTGAGGGCAGCAAGACCAGAGACATTATCCACTATGAGATCTAGTCTATCTGGTACTCACTTGTGCACAGGAGTGTTTTGTTTTCTGCTATCAAAAATTCAGTTGGGAGGCTAACTTGCAGTGGCCCTTTTGTGTTAGTGGGGACCTGGAGCAGTACAAACCCAAAGCTGGGTATCTGTGCCATATGAGGGACCAAAGGTGTTATCCGGCCACATTCGGGAATCTGCTGACTGCCAAACCATTGGGACTGTATTAGGCACTTGCCAGGAGTAGTAATCTGAACTATACATCTTAACCTCTCACCACACACACATAGGCAATGCCATAGAGACAGCTTTTACCCAACTGCTCATCCACATACTGTTCAGAAAAAGCTCCCATGGTCAATTACCATAATAACTAATTAAAATGTACTGATCATAAAAAGCTACTCACAAAAAGGTTAAAATCATGAGCTTGACATAGCCTGGAGTAACACATTCCACTAAATCACTTGTCTTCACCCTTTTTCTGATATTTGAGGAATGTTATGAATGAGGAATCCCAGAAACAAGTGGAACTTCCAGGAACCAGATGGAATATATGAAGTGTTGTATTTAACCAAGCGTTGTTTGCTGAGCATTTATTATGAGGCAACTCTATCAGATGAGTCATTCTCACTAAGTGGGTTTGGTGAAGCACTTGAGGTGACGTTTGGAGCCTGAGATCTGCACGTTTGGTTTCCTGCACGCTGACTTTATTCACTATTTTATTTCTCAATTTTGTGGTGGGACTATTTGGCACTTACAAATGTAAAGACTATAGGGTTTATTTACTAAGGATAACTCCACTATGAACTACAAGTGCACTTGGAAGTGCAGTCACTGTAGATCTGAGGGGGACATGAAAGGAAAATAAAAAACAGTATTATTGCTTGTACATAATTGGATGATAAAATCAGCAGAGCTTCCCCTCATTTCAGATCTTCCCCTCAAATCTAAAGCGACTGCACTTCCAAGTGCATTTCCAAGTGCACTTGCAGTGCAAAGTAGATTTGCCTTTAGTAAATCAACCCCGCTGTGTTATCCAGCACCTTTTAAATCTAATAACTTTCTTTAGATTCATGGGATTATTATGTATAATCATCTTTTCATTGATTTTTGCCTTGATAGAATTTTACCATAATACATTTAAATAATTTACCACCAAACCGCTTGTGGTCTAATATATATACTGGATATATATATATATATATATATATATATATATATATATATATGTGTGTGTGTGTGTGCGTGTGTATGTGTGTGTATATGTATATACGGGTGCATCTCATAAACTTAGAATATCATTAAAAAGTTTATTTCAGTAATTCAATTTAAAAAAGTGAAACTCATATATTTTATATGTATGCGTTACACACAGAGTGATATATTTCAAGCATTTCTTTCTTTTAATTTTGATGATTATGCCTTACAGCTAGTGAAAACTCAAAATTCAGTATCTCAGAAAATTTGAATATTACATAAGACCAATAAAGAAAAGGATTTTTAATACAGAAATGTTGGCTTACTGAAAAGTATGTCCGTGCACAGTGGAGTATGTACGCAATACTTGGCCAGGGCTCCTTTTGTATGAATTACTGCATGCATCAATGCGGTGTGGCATGGAGGCGATCAGCCTGTGGCACTGCTGGGGTGTTATAGAAGCCCAGGTTTCTTTGATAGCTTTCCGCTCATTTGCAATGTTGGGTCTGGTGTCTCTCATCTTCCTCTTGACAATACCTCACAGATTCTCTATGGGGTTTAGATCAGGCGAGTTTGCTGGCCAATAGGAATGGGCCGAACGAACCCCTGTTTGGTTCGCACCAGAATTTTAGAACATTGCAAACGTTCGGAACCAGATAACGAACCTGAACTGTAAAAATCAAAAGTGTCCATTTTGAAGGCATATATGCAAGTAATTGAGCATACAATGGTTATGGGGTCTGGGTACTGCCCTGGGGAACCTGTATCAATGAAAAAAAGTTTGTAAAAAACTTAATATTTTTAATGAGCAATGATTAAATAATGCAAGGAAAACACAAAAACTGCGGTAGACTTGTAGGAAAAAACAGAGGCTGCAACTCAAATGTGGGATACACACACTTAACAGATAGAATAAAAGAGGTTGCACCCACAAATTAACATGAATTAACATAGTCCATAACTTCAGTTCTTGATATGCACCACAGTGAGATCACACAAAATGAAGAAATGCCCGACACCATATAAACTGCCTGCTTACCGAATAGCAGGCAATATAAAGCGTTCGTCTGTAAACCAGCCGCGGCCTTGACTGTAAGAACGGCTGCTGAACACACACAGGAGGCCTGGTACCGGATATGGTATTGGCAACCACTTGATCGTCTCACTGGGTCTTGACCATACAGGGATGTACTCCAGATAGGCTCAATGGAAAGAAAAACTGACCATAGTGTATTACCGTCTACTGGGTTTATTAAAGAACAATAATATTGCACTTACATGAATAAATATAACTTTGCGTTAAAAACTAGTGCCGGCCGGCAACAGAGGAGCCCGTCCTCCTCACATACAGCGCGGTGATGTCAGTGCATGCCCTCCCAGACGCGTTTCATCATAGGTGACGTTTTCCAGTTTGTGGATGGGTCTTCACCCCAAGGTTTTAACAGTGCTTGTTAAATCTTTTAGCAACTTCCAGCAGACTCACAGCTCTCCAAGACAGGTGTATTTACCAAGACAGGTGTATACATCTGTCTTGGAGAGCTGTGAGTCTGCTGGAAGTTGCTAAAAGATTTAACAAGGACTGTTAAAACCTAGGGGTGAAGACCCATCCACAAACTGGAAACCATCACCTATGACGAAACGCATCTGGGAGGGCACGCACTGACGTCACCGTGCTGTATGTGAGGAGGACGGGCTCCTGCGTTGCTGGCTGGCCGGCACTTGTTTTTAATGCAAAGCTATATTTATTCATGTAAGTGCAATATTTTTTTTCTTTAATAAACCCAGTAGACGGTAATACACTATGGTCAGTTTTTCTTTCAATTGAGCCTATCTGGAGTACATCCCTGTATGGTCAAGACCCAGTGAGACGCTCAAGTGGTTGCCAATACCATATCCGGTACCAGGCCTCCTGTGTGTGTTCAGCAGCCATTCCTACAGTCAAGGCCACGGCTGGGTTACAGCCGAACACTTTATATTGCCTGCTATTCGGTAAGCAGGCAGTTTATATGGTGTTGGGCACTTCTTCATTTTGTGTGATCTCACTGTGGTGCATATCAAGAACTGAAGTTATGGACTATGTTAAAGCATGTTAATTTGTGAGTGCAGCCTCTTTTATTCAATCTGTTCATAGTGATTAATTAATGCTTAAAGTGAAAGCATTAAAATGAAAAATTCCTTTCAATATAGTTCCTGAGGGTCCCCTTAGTCTACTTGTAAAGTGGTACATCTGTACTGTGTATAGAACCTGCTGCAGCAATAATTGCATTTATAAAGCCAAAAAATGACATTTTCCCTGCAAGCTTCCTTTATTTTGTAGGCAACGGCTTGCTAAGCCAGTTTGTATGATGAGGCCACAATGTAGTGCACTGGGAACAAGATTAGAGGTTTTTTAGATAAATTCTGGTGTCTCTTCCACAGACTTTGGATAGAAGTAACAGGTGTGGAAAAATTGGTCTTTGGGTGTCAGTGGCGCCTTCACACCATAACCCTATAAAGGTACTCTTGATGAAAGCAAAAATTGGCCTTGCTAGGTCTTTCAGGTCTGTTATGAATTTTGAAGGGAACCGCCACTCCAAAATGTAAATAAATTGGCGTGGGTCCCCCCAAAATCCATATAAGACCCTTATCTGAACATGCAGTCCCGCATGTCAGGAGAGGGAGGGGAGGAGCGAGCGCCCCCCCCCCCCCCCGAGCCATACCAGGCCACATGCCCTCAACAGAGGACATGTTGATGGGGACAAGGGCCGGTGTTTGTGGCGGTCCGTGTGTGGGGGGTGTGCCAGCCTGCTCTTTAACCACTAGTGTACTTTCCACACATACCACATGCCGGGACCAATACCTAAATACCGCATACATCTAATTATTTATTTCCGCAGGTTAGTTGGATTGACACTTACAGGATTGCATGTGATATTTAGGCAAAAATGTGTCTGGACACCAAAATATCGAATGTGAGTTCCTGTTGTGAATGTGAATGAGGCCCAATATGTTTTCTTTTTACATATAGTCTTCAGAGCAAGTGCAGTGTACTATGGTGATGTACCGCTGTGGCAGTGATCATGTACAATGTCTGGCTGACCTGATATCACCAGGCCAGTGCTGCCATTCAGCATCCCTAATCACTACCATCCACTCACAAGGTCCCTACTCACCGCCACCCACTCACAGTGTCCATAATCACCATCAACCACTCACAGTTTCACTAATCACCACCGCACCAGTCATATTATCACTACTTACCACCACACTAGTTAGAGTGTCCCTGATAAACGCCACACCAGTTATTGTGTCCCTGATCACTGCCACATCAGTCATATTGTCCATAATCACTGCCACACAAAGTACAGTGTCCCTGATCACAGCCACACCCGGTACTGGGTCCCTGATCACCACAACACCAGTCATATGGTCCCTAATTATTGCCACATCAGTTACAGTGTCCCTGATAACCTTCACACCAGTCATATTGTACCTGATCACCACCACACAAGTAATATTGCCCCTAATCATCGCAACACCAGTTACTGTGTCCTTGATCACTGCCACTCCAGTCCCAGGGTATATGAGCATTGCCACACCAGTTATATTGTCCCTGATTACACCACACCAGTCCTAGTGTCCCTAAACACAGCTACAACAGTTACAGTGTCCCTGATCATAGCCATACCAGTTACAGTGTCCCTGATCACCACTACACCAGTTCCAGTGTCCATGATCATTGCCAGATCAGTCATATTGTCTCTGATCAGCACCACATCCATCCTAGTGTCCCTGGTCACCGCCAAAACAGTTATAGTGTCCCTGATCACCACCACACTCGTACAGTGTTGCCCCTGCCTGTGTTAACCCTGGCTTGTTTCTACTGTCCTGTTGCTCCAGGGTCTCCAAAAAAGTGATAGGCAGTGAGGAAATTAGATGCATAAATTATGCCCTTAGAAAGCCCTAAGGTGGTCATTGGATTTTGGACCCCTTTATGTGGCTAGGCTGTGAAGAAGTCTCACACATGTGTTATCGCCATACATACAGGAGTAGCAGAATGTGTTTAAGGGTGTACTTCTAAGTATGCCTATAGTATGTGTTTTAGAAAATATGTAGCACAACCTCCGAAATGGGCCACTGATTGATGATGATAATGACACCAATAATGACACCAATAATGATAATGACCAGGGTTCTTTCCCAAAGCAGAGGCTGCCAGTAAACCAGAGCACCAATTCCATGCACACTGACACAAAAAAGCAGTCTGGAATGTCTTTTTAGTGATTTATTGCTGATAAGTTGAACAACGTGAGAGGGAGCAGGGCATGGAATAGTCCAGGCTATAAGACTCAAAAGCAAGAGGACACCTTTCTGCAAACTAAACTTCTCTGATACAATTTATCTGCTGAGATTCAGCATACAGTTTCCCTCTAGGGACTATGGGAAGGCCACAAAGAGGGATCTAGTGTGAGCAGTCCCCCTGAGAGGGTTACACTGGCCCTGAAATCCCTATAGTACAGAGCCACCGAGATCGTGTATTACAGTTGGTACTCACAAGGCCATAGAGCAGTTGCACACGCTTAGCTTCTTCCAGGTGCCTTTCAGAGTTTTTTCAGACCAGATCTATCAGGTGAAATCTCTGGGTTCCAGAGATTACCCAGGTGTGGGCCCCCCAGCTCTGTCACAGCTGGGACCTTTACCAGCTTGAATTAGTAGAAAAACTTGCTGGGGGAGCATAAACCACCACCCAGGCTGGTGGAATCCCAGCTGCCCCAGAGCCCACAATATTTATTAGCTTCCCAAGCCACTTGCTGGGCATATCTCCCAGGGATTGGCTGAAGCATAATAAGTATTTGGACTACCCATTTTATACCTAATTTTCCCACCCTATGTTCTGAAAACATCCAGAAGGCAGAAGGAAGCAATCATATATGCAGCTCTATAGCAGCCCAAAACAATGGAAGGCTAATTAATTGATTACAGAGGGACTAAAAAAAAAGAAAATCAACCTACCACCATGAAGCTTACCTCCAGGTGTCTTTCAGTGAGTTTGTACAGACCAGATCTGTCAGGTGAAATCTCGGGGGGGCAGAGATTATTCAGGTGTAGGCCCAAAACTTGTAGCAAAAACTGGCATTTTCAAAAGACTCACTATGCCTTTCAGAAAATATCTTGGAGTATTTGCTTTCCAAAATGGGATTATTTTGTTGACATTTCCAGTATGCTGGTGCTCCAGGGCCTCCAAAAAGGTGATAGGTAGTTAGATGCGCATGTAATGTATACCCCTTGAAAGCACAAAAGGTAAGCCCCTTTGTGCATCTAGGCTATGAAAAAGTCTCACACTTATGTTATCCGAATGCTCAGGAGGCATTGCAGAATGTGTTTTAGGGTGTAATTATAAGTATGCCTATCCTCTATATGAGATATAACTAAATGACAACTTTGTGGGGAAAAAAAACTTGTATTTGATTTCTTCATTTTCCAAAAAGTTGTGACAAAAAAATTACAACTTCAAAAACTCACCATGTCTCTTACTAAATACCTTGTACTGTCTGCTTTCCAAAAAGGGGTAATTTGGGGGATATTTGTACTGTCCTGGCATTTCAGGGCCTCAAGAAATTAGTTAAGCAGTCAGTACGTCAGGACTGATCAATTTTCAAATATACTGTATGTACCATAGTTTGTAGACTCTATATCTTTCACATTGACTAAATACTAGTACACTGGTTATTTTTTACCAAAGAAATGTAGCAGAATACATTTTGGCTTAAATTAATGAAAAACGACTATTTATTTGCAAAATTTTATAACAGAAACTAAGAAAAATGTGGCTTTTTGAATATCAAATGTTTGGTATTTTATGTTTATATAGCAAAAGATAAAAAAGAAAGCTCTATGTGTCTAATAAAATGACAAACATTTTATTTGGGTACAGTGTTGCATGACAGAGTAATTATCATTGAAAATGTAACTGGCCATGGCAGGAAGGGGGTGAAAATGTTCAGTATTGAGGTGGTTAAATATAAAAAATATGTCAAAACAATCAGCAGATCCTAAGATGCAGGCAGCTAAAGACATATGAAAATCTCAACCTTTTCTTGTAAAGTTTAGCTTCAATTTCTGTTGCCTCCCAGGACTACCTAGTGGCCCTTTAATGTGATAGACAGCGATAGACAGTGTAACTGACGAGTAGGCAGCCAGGAGCAGGTAGCACAAACCTAAACGTAGAAAGGTCAAGATCTGCATGTTACTACTGCTGCCTATGTTTCTGAATCTACTGATATTTTTTACATATAGGGCCCTATGTATTGAGCAATGACTTTACTGCAGCCATACTCCTGCTTAAAAAAAAGTTTGTAAGGGAACCCAATCACATGGCCTGTCAAGAGCATTGACAAGCTTCGCATTTAGCCTGCATTTTATGAATGGTACATAAAGCACAGGCTGCAGTGTTGAGAAACTTTGCAGAGTTCAGTGGAGAGTGGATAGCGGTATCTGCTCTCTACTATAAATATCCCCCATAGCCTTCATTGAGGGAAAACCTGTGTTATATACTGTATATTGCTTTAAAGAAACCCTTTATTGTGTAATGTCTATTTCAACTTCTGGTAAATTTACATAAACAGCAGCTAGCTGTAGAGGCATAAACTGGGCAAAGACTGTGTGAGAGCATTAGAACTTTTGAACAATGCAGTTATGGTAATTTAACAGTAAAACAACAAAACAATCTTTTTAACTGTACGGTAAAGGTAAACCACAGCCAGCCATGAACATTTTCCATTTGAACATACCCAAGTCTACTTGTTGAGTGGTTCTTATATACATCCTGACATAATTTTTTTGCAAATAAATGCAAAGTGAGATCAATTCATATAGCCACTTCTATACTTATCTTGTAAATGGTTCTGAAAGAGAGCCTATGAAACATACCAGTTCAGTGTTTGCTGATTTCAGTCAACACTTTCTCTGTCTGAACCCACTGCAGCACCTGCCATATGCATTAGAGCATATTAGAGCATGAGGAGGAGGTTTAAAAAGCATATTACAAATAAAAGCCATGATTTCTTACCTACAAATTTTGGTCACATGACAAGTTGGGTCCCGATACTTATTTCTTTTGCACCGTAGTGTATCCTTGTTGCAGTGCTCACATTGCACCCTTGTGAATTCTTCAAAAGTCTACAAAAATGTCCATCCCAAGGGTTTCCAAGGTTCCTCAGAGGGTCTTTTATCCTTAATGATCCTTAATGTGAGGATGACATTATGTATTATGCTACATGAGGGGTAGCAACAAGACTAATCAGCCAGTCTGGACTAAAGTGCTGGATCACCGGTCTCCCTACCAGAAGAGGCAACATAGAGGGTCAGATGACAACAGGCTCAGCAGTTTTTTTTTAAACTTTGTTAATGTATAGGAGCAGGTGGGGTGGTAGCTATTGAGAGTTTATATTTGTTGCCTGGAGATGGGATTTAACTATTTTTAAGCTGTTCTGTAATGCCCCGTACACCCGGTCGGACATTGATCGGACATTCCGACAACAAAATCCATGGATTTTTTCTGACGGATGTTGGCTCAAACTTGTCTTTCATACACACGGTCACACAAAGTTGTCAGAAAATCCGATCATTCTGAACGCGGTAACGTAAAACACGTACATCGGGACTATAAACAGGGCAGTAGCCAATAGCTTTCATCTCTTTATTTATTCTGAGCATGCGTGGCACTTTGTGCGTCGGATTTGTGTACACACGATCGGAAATTCCGACAACGGATTTTGTTGTCGGAAAATTTTATAGCCTTCTCTCAAACTTTGTGTGTCGGAAAATCCGATGGAAAATGTGTGATGGAGCCTACACACGGTCGGAATTTCCAACAACAAGGTCCTATTACACATTTTCCGTCAGAAAATCCAACCGTGTGTATGGGGCATAATAGGGATGAGCTTCGTGTTTGAGTCGAAAGCGTGTTCAACTCGAACATCGTGTGTTCGGCCGTTCGTCGAATTACGAACGATATGGGCCATTCGCAAAAAATTTGAGTGGCGCGTCACGGCCCATAATTCACTGCGGCATTGCAGTGCATTGCTGGCTGATGATTGGCCAAACATGCACTATGATCCACATGCTTTGCCAATCACAGCGCCGTGTGTACAGAGAGCCATAATTGGCCAAAGCCAGGGAAGCTTTGGCCAATTATGGCTTATGGGGTTTAGTATACGCCCCATACTATATAAGGCCGCCTGCGTGGCGGCCTTGTGTAGTGTGCTGCGGCAGAGATTGATAGATAGACAGAGAGACAGTGTCATTTGATTTAAGTTAGATAGAGTAGGCAGGTTGAGTCAGTTAGCTGCACCTACAGTGTATTGTGTATTCAGTTTAGCTAGATCCATTCCTATTATTCTCTTCCTGATATACTGACAGGCAGGCAGGTGTTTTTACAGTATTTACAGTTAGTGTACTGTGTAACCCTGCACAGTTGCACATACAGTATAGCTACCTGAAGCCAAGTTCTTGTGTGCTTCTTCTGATCCTATTAATAGCACAGGCAGGCTCTTGAAGTATTTCCAGTTAGTGCACTGTGTACCCTGCACAGTTGCACCTACAGTATAGCTACCTGAAGACAGGTGCTTGTGTGCTTCTTCTGATCCTATTAATAGCACAGGCAGGCTCTTGAAGTATTTCCAGTTAGTGTACTGTGTACCCTGAACAGTTGCACATACAGTATAGCTACCTGAAGACAGGTGATTGTGTGCTTCTTCTGATCTTATTAATAGCACAGGCAGGCGCTTGAAGTATTTACAGTTAGTGTACTGTGTAACCCTGCACAGTTGCACCTACAGTATAGCTACCTGAAGCCAAGTGCTTGTGTGCTTCTTCTGATCCTGTTAATAGCACAGGCAGGCTCTTGAAGTATTTCCAGTTAGTGTACTGTGTACCCTACACAGTTGCACCTACAGTATAGCTATCTGCTAGCTGCAGTATAATCGGTATATATATACATCCCAGTTTTGTGCAGTTACATCTCACTGCAGGCCATTAGTATGTCTGGAAGGCCAATAAGGAGAGGCAGACAGTCACAAGCCAATAAAAGAGGGTAAGCAGGCTCTGTGTCTAGAGGCAACAGTGCTGGTCGTGGACACGGTGCATCCTCATCAGCACGTGGCCGCAGGACACGCTTGGCCTTTTTTTCGGCAGCTGGCCGCGTTGAGCCGCAACATGCGGAAGACTTGGTCGAGTGGATGACCAAGCCATCCTCATCCTCTCTCACCCAGGCTCAGGGTACTTTGTCTGGCAAAGCAGCTGCCAACACGGCCTCTTCCCTCGGCTCAATGGCATCAGTCACTCCTTCCCTAGCCCCATCATGTCCTCCTGAGGAGTCCCCCGAACTGTTTGACCACAGTGTTGGGTACATGCTCCAGGAGGATGCCCAGCGTTTTGAAGGCTCCGATGATGGTACTCAGCTAAAGGAAGGCAGTAACGTGAGCCCAGACAGAGGGGGTGCCCAAGAAGGACAGCAATCTGGCAGTCATGTTCCCCCTGCTGCAGCATACTGCCAGGTTTGCTCCAGTGATGAGGAGGGAGGGGATTATGAGGTCACTGACTCCATGTGGGTGCCTGATAGGAGAGAGGAGGAGGAGGCACATCACCAACGAGGCAGGATGCCCTCCAGGGGCCAGCTTAAGGTCAGCACACTGACTGCATCACACCGCAGAGCTTCACATGTGCAGAGCGCTGCTGTCTCTGCACCTTATTCCAAAAGTTCTTTGGTGTGGGCCCTTTTTGAGACGAGTGCATCAGATTGCACCGCTGCTATTTGCAACATATGTGTCACCAGACATATATGCTTGACCAGACATATGTTGACCTGCCATGCAGTTCATTGGCAAGCGTACCTAAAAGTCCCACACCAAAGAACAAAGAGGATCTCTCCTTGCTCCTCATCAGCTGGGATCTCCAACCCCACTATACCTTCAGTCCTCTCTGAGACCTGCACTGAGAGGAATGAAGGTGTAGAATTAGGTGTGTCACAGCCAAGTACTTGCGGGCAATCTGCTATCGGTACACCGACGTCAGATTGTACCAGGCAAATTTCCCTGCCCCAGCTGCTGCACCGCAGAAAGAAGTTCACTCCCAGCCATTCACATGCCCTGCGGTTGAATGCAAGCTTGGCAAAATTGCTAGCACTTCAACTGCTACCTTTTCAGTTGGTAGACTCTGCCCCCTTCCATGAGTTTGTGGAATGTGCGGTTCCTCACTGGCAGGTTCCCAAACGCCACTTTTTCATACGGAAGGCGATTCCGGCTCTCTACCGGCATGTGGAAGGCAATGTCTTGGCCTCTCTGGACAGGGCGGTCAGTGGTAAGGTACATATTACAGCTGACTCATGGTCCAGCAGGCATGGACAGGGATGTTACCTAAGTTTCACGGTGCATTGGGTGACTCTGCTTGCAGCTGGGACGGATGCAGGACAAGGTGCAGTAGTGTTGGAGGTTGTTCCGCCACCACGCCTCCAAAATGCTACTACTGGTGATTTTGACACACCTCTCTCCTCCACCCCCTCCTCTTCTTCTTCCTCCATGGCCTCTTCCTGTGCTTTGTCTTCAGAACCAACAGTGCTCCGTAGGCATTCAAGGGGCTACGCAAGTACGCAGGCCAAAAGATGCCATGCGGTGCTTGAGCTGGTGTGCTTGGGGGACAAGAGCCACACTGGGGTAGAGATTCTGTCAGCTCTGCAGGGGCAGGTTCAGAGGTGGTTGACACCACGCCAGCTTAAGCCAGGAATGGTGGTTTGCGACAATGGCACCAACCTCCTCTCCGCCCTCCGACAGGGACAACTGATCCCTTGTGCCCTGTTTGGCTCACATCCTTAACTTGGTGGTGCAGCGGTTCTTGGGCAGGTACCCGGGCTTACAGGATGTCCTGAGGCAGGCCAGGAAAGTCTGTATGCATTTCCGCCGGTCGTATAATGCCTGTGCTCAGCTGGCTGACCTCCAAAAGGAATTTAACCTGCCCAAGAACCGCCTAATCTGTGACATGCCCACCAGGTGGAACTCAACGTTGGCCATGCTGCAGCGGCTGCACATGCAGCAGAGGGCCATCAACGAGCACCTGTGCGACTATGGCACCAGGACAGGGTCAGGGGAGCTTGTTTTTTTTCCCCACGCCAGTGGGCCATGATCAGGGATGCATGCACTATTCTGTCACCATTTGAGGAGGCCACGAGGATGGTGAGCAGTGACAGTGCATGCATCAGTGACACTGTCCCCCTTGTCCACCTGCTGGAGCACACTCTGCGTGGAATAATGGACAGGGCACTTGAGGCAGAACAGAGGCAGGAAGAGGAGGACTTCCTTAGCTCTCAAGGCCCCCTTTATCCAGACAGTGTTCCTGCATGCCCGCCGATCACACAGGAAGAGGACGAGGAGGAGGAGGATTGTGTCAGCATGGAGGTGGAGCCTGGCACTCAGCATCAGCAGCAGTCTTTAAGGGATCATTTACAGTCCCAAGAAACCCATGGACTTGTACGTGGCTGGGAGGAGGTGTGTCAGGTCTCTCACTTACCAGAACGGTGAGTCCGCTTGGGCAGAGGGTAGGCTCCCTTACGTATCCATAGTTACATAGTTACATAGTTAGTCAGGTTGAAAAAAGCCACAAGTCCATCCAGTTCAACCTTAAAAACAATAAATAAATAAAATAAAAAATATCGTACAATCCAATATATCCAATTGTATACCCTCAGTTGATCCAGAGGAAGGCAAAAAACCCCAGCAGAGCATGCTCCAATTTGCTACAGCAGGGGAAAAAATTCCTTCCTGATCCCCCAAGAGGCAATCAGATTTTCCCTGGATCAATTTTACCTATAAATGTTAGTACCCAGTTATATTATGTACATTTAGGAAAGTATCCAGGCCTTTCTTAAAGCAATCTACTGAGCTGGCCAGAACCACCTCTGTCGGGAGTCTATTCCACATTTTCACAGCTCTTACTGTGGAAAAACCTTTGCGTATTTGGAGATGAAATCTCTTTTCCTCTAGATGTAAAGAGTGCCCCCGTGTCCTCTGGGTTGACCGTAAAGAGAACTCAACACCAAGATCACTATATGGACCCCTTATATATTTGAACATGTTGATCATATCCCCCCTTATTCTCCTCTTCTCAAGAGTGAATAAATTCAGTTCCTCTAATCTTTCCTCATAGCTGAGCTCCTCCATGCCTCTTATCAGTTTGGTTGCCCTTCTCTGCACTTTCTCCAGTTCCCCGATATCCTTTTTGAGAACTGGTGCCCAAAACTGAACTGCATATTCCAGATGAGGTCTTACTAATGATTTGTAGAGGGGCAAAATGATATCTCTCTCTCTAGAGTCCATACTTCTCTTAATACAAGAAAGGACTTTGCTCGCTTTGGAAACCGCAGCTTGGTATTGCATTATATTGAGCTTATGATCTACCAAAACCCCCAGATTCTTCTCCACCACGTATCCGACTCAGGACCCCTGATAGAGTAGACAGGGAGCCCACGAGTGCGGAATGGTATGAGAGCCTGGTGCAGGGATCCGGATGCCGGAAGAGAAGTGGTCCTCCAAACAGCAGGTAGTAATCAGGAACACCAGAAACAGATGCTGAGCAGGAGCTGTTTAGACTGGTCACACACAGGCAGAGGTCGGCAATGGGCAGGCAGCAGAGGTACAAGAGGAGCAGGCAGAAGCGGGTCAAACAAGCCGGGGTCAGGTTCAGGCAGCAGTCAGGAAGGTCCAATAGGCAAGCCGGGTCATAACAGATCATAACACAGGAACACGGGAACACAGAGAGCATAACGGAACTTTGGCACAGGATCTGTTAATCATCAGCACTGAGCAGAGATTGCAGCAAGCCCAAATAGGCTGATTGGTGCCAAACGCCGCGCACATGCACGCTCCGATACGCACAGGCGCCCGCTCACCCGCACGCGCCCGAGCGCGCCCCGGACAACGGCGCGCACACCAGCACCACCAGGCACATGCATTCCAATTAGGGATGAGCTTCGGGTTCGAGTCGAACTCATGTTCGACTCGAACATTAGCTGTTCGCAAGTTCGCCGAACAGCGAACAATTTGGGGTGTTCGCGGCAAATTCGAATGCCGCAGAACACCCTTTAAAAGTCTATGGGAGAAATCAAAAGTGCTAATTTTAAAGGCTTATATGCAAGTTATTGTCATAAAAAGTGTTTGGGGACCCAGGTCCTGCCCCAGGGGACATGGATCAATGCAAAAAAAAGTTTTAAAAACGGCCGTTTTTTCAGGAGCAGTGATTTTAATAATGCTTAAAGTCAAACAATAAAAGTGTAATATCCCTTTAAATTTCATACCAGGGAGGAGTCTATAGTATGCCTGTAAAGGGGCGCATGTTTCCCGTGTTTAGAACGGTCTCACAGCAAAATGACATTTCGAAGGAAAAATTCAATTCAAAACTACCCGCGGCTATTGCATTGCCGACAATACACATAGAAGTTCTTTGATAAAAACGGCATGGGAATTCAACACAGGGAAACCCCGAACCAAAATTAATAAAAAAATGACATGGGAGTCCCCCTAAATTCCATACCAGGCCCTTCAGGTCTGGTATGGATATTAAGGGGAACCCCGGCCAAAAAAAAAAAAAATGACGTGGGGTTCCCCCTGAAGGGTCTGGTATGGATTTTAAGGGGAACCCCGCGCCAAAATAAAAAAAAAAACGGCGTGGGGTCCCCCCAAAAATCCATACCAGACCCTTATCCGAGCACGCAACCTGGCAGGCCGCAGGAAAAGAGGGGGGGACGAGAGTGCGGCCCCCCCTCCTGAACCGTACCAGGCCACATGCCCTCAACATTGGGAGGGTGCTTTGGGGTAGCCCCCCAAAACACCTTGTCCCCATGTTAATGAGGACAAGGGCCTCATCCCCACAACCCTGGCCGGTGGTTGTGGGGGTCTGTGGGCGGGGGGCTAATCGGAATCTGGAAGCCCCCTTTAACAAGGGAACCCCCAGATCCCGGCCCCCCCTGTGTGAAATGGTAAGGGGGTACTTACCTTTACCATTTCACTAAAAAACTGTCAAAAATGTTAAAAATGACAAGAGACAGTTTTTGACAATTCCTTTATTTAAATGCTTCTTCTTTCTTCTATCTTCCTTCATCTTCTTCTGGTTCTTCTGGCTCTTCTGGTTCTTCCTCCGGCGTTCTCGTCCACCATCTCCTCCATGGCATCTTCTATCTTCTTCTCCTCGGGCCGCTCCACACCCATGGCATGGGGGGAGGCTCCCGCTCTTCTCTTCATCTTCTTCTTAATCCTCTTCTCTTCTTCCTTCTTCTCTTCTTCTCTTCTTCATTTTCTTCTCTGGGCCGCTCCGCATCCATGCTGGCATGGAGGGAGGCTCCCACTGTGTGACGGCGTCTCCTCGTCTGACGGTTCTTAAATAACGGGGGGTGGGGCCACCCGGTGACCCCACCCCCTCTGACGCACGGGACATGACGTGACTTCCCTGTGGCATTCCCCGTGACGTCACAGGGAAGTCCCGTCAAGTCACCGTGCGTCAGAGGCGGGCGGGGTCACCGGATGGCCCTGCCCCCCGTTATTTAAGAACCGTCAGACGAGGAGACTCCGTCACACAGCGGGAGCCTCCCTCCATGCCAGCATGGGTGCGGAGCGGCCCGGAGAAGAAAATGAAGAAGAGAAGAAGGAAGAAGAGAAGAGGATGAAGAAGAAGATGAAGAGAAGAGCGGGAGCCTCCCCCCATGCCATGGGTGCGGAGCGGCCCAAGGAGAAGAAGATAGAAGACACCGCGGAGGAGATGCTGGACGAGAACGCTGGAGGAAGAACCAGAAGAGCCAGAAGAACCAGAAGAAGAAGAAGTTGAAGGAAGATAGAAGAAAGAAGAAGCATTTAAATAAAGGAATTGTCAAAAACTGTCTCTTGTCATTTTTAACATTTTTGACAGTTTTTTAGTGAAATGGTAGGGGTAAGTACCCCCTTACCATTTCACACAGGGGGGGCTGGGATCTGGGGGTCCCCTTGTTAAAGGGGGCTTTCAGATTCCGATAAGCCCCCCGCCCGCAGACCCCCACAACCACCAGCCAGGGTTGTGGGGATGAGGCCCTTGTCCTCATCAACATGGGGACAAGGTGTTTTGGGGGGCTACCCCAAAACACCCTCCCAATGTTGAGGGCATGTGGCCTGGTACGGTTCAGGAGGGGGGGGGCCGCACTCTCGTCCTCCCCTCTTTTCCTGCGGCCTGCCAGGTTGCGTGCTCGGATAAGGGTCTGGTATGGATTTTTCGGGGGACCCCACACCGTTTTTTTTTTTTTTTTGGCGCGGGCTTCCCCTTAAAATCCATACCAGACCTGAAGGGTCTGGTATGGAATTTAGGGGGAACCCCACGTCATTTTTTTTTTAAATTTTGGCCGGGGTTCCCCTTAATATCCATACCAGACCTGAAGGGCCTGGTATGGAATTTAGGGGGACTCCCACGTCATTTTTTTTTTTTAATTTTGGTTCGGGGTTTCCCTGTGTTTAATTCCCATGCCGTTTTTATCAATGAACTTCTATGTGTATTGTCGGCAATGCAATAGCCGCGGGTAGTTTTATATGGAATTTTTCCTTCGAAATGTCATTTTGCTGTCAGACTGTTCTAAACATGGGAAACATGCGCCCCTTTACAGGCATACTATAGACACCCCCCAGGTACAAAATTTAAAGGGATATTACACTTTTATTGTTTGACTTTAAGCATTATTAAAATCACTGCTCCTGAAAAAACGGCCGTTTTTAAAACTTTTTTTGCATTGATCCATGTCCCCTGGGGCAGGACCCGGGTCCCCAAACACTTTTTATGACAATAACTTGCATATAAGCCTTTAAAATTAGCACTTTTGATTATTCATGTTCGTGTCCCATAGACTTTAACGGTGTTCGCGTGTTCGAGCAAACTTTTTTCCTGTTCGCAGGTTCTGGTGCGAACCGAACAGGGGGGTGTTCGGCTCATCCCTAATCCCAATGCTCATAGGCGGACACGTGCTAACGCGAACGCCCAGGCACCACCGCTCACACCATGGCCAGCCGGATCAGACACACCAGTGCCCCCAGAAGCACGCGCCCCAGCACACACAGGAATGCGCGCACCAACGCAACCCGGCGCGCACCGGCGCCCAACCAGGTAACCTCTCTGACATTGCCCCCTCCTCAAGGGCAGACTCCGGATGCCCAGTTGGGCCAACTTGGAGGCATGCGAATCCTTGAATGCTTGCAAGAGTTCTCTGGCATGCAAGTTGCTTTCTGGCTCCCACGAGTTGTCTTCAGGCCCATACCCTTTCCACTTAATGAGGTATTGGGTTTGATTGCGGCTTCTTCTGCAATCTAAAATTGCTTCCACTTCATACTCCTCCTCGCTGTTAACTAGAATAGGCTTGGGTGGACCAACACTACGTCCAACAAATGAATTGGGAGTAACCGGTTAAAAGAGAGACACGTGGAAGACTGGGTGTACCTTCAGAGAGTTAGGCAGGTCAAGTTCGTAGGCCACATTGTTAATTTTCCTCCTTACCAAGAAGGGACCCAAGAACTTAGGGCCTAGTTTTTTGGACGGACAGGCTAACTTCAGATTAGCGGTGGACAACCATACTGGGTTGCCTGGTTCCAAAACAAGCTCTCCACGCCTCTTCCTGTCAAACATCCTCTTGTATTATTCTTGGGCCTTGGCCATGGTATCCTGTAGTAGCTTGTTGTTTGCTGAAAAGAAATCCAAGGTTTCAGATACTGCAGGAACGGAGCACTCGGGTATTGACCCAGGCAAAAAGGACGGATGGAAGCCATAGTTGGCATAGAATGGTGTCTGGTTGGTAGCTGAGTGTAAGGAATTGTTATATGAGAACTCCGCGATAGGGAGCAGGGAGGCCCAATCGTCCTGGGAGAACACAGAAAAACAGCGGAGATATTGCTCCAGAGTTTGATTCGTCCTTTCAGTTTGCCCATTAGACTGAGGATGGTAGGCCGAGGAGAATGCCAATTCGATTTCCAAGAAGCCGCAGAGGGCTTTCCAGAATCTGGAGTTGAACTGGACACCTCGGTCAGAAACCATGTTCGTTGGAATTCCATGTAATCTAATAATTTCTTTAATAAAGATTCTAGCTGTTTCCATAGCCGAGGGGGTACCTTTCATGGGAAGGAAATGGGCCATCTTAGACAGTCTATCTACCACAACAAAGATGGAGGAAAAGCCTTCTGATGGGGGGAGTTCAACGATAAAGTCCATTGAAATCATGCTCCATGGCCTCTCTGGGACTGGTAAAGGTTTTAATAGACCCCAAGCCCTCCCCGGCTGTTCTTGCTTCTGGCGCAGGTATTACAAGAGTCAACATACTCCTTACAATCCTTAATAAGGTGAGGCCACCAGAAGGTACGTTGTACTAAGTAGATTGTTTTTTGTGCGCCAAGTGCCCAGCCAACTTATGGTCATGTCAAAGTTCTAACACCTGTACCTTTAGCTCCTCAGGGACCACAATTTTGTTTTCACGCCAAAACAGCCTGTCCTTGGCGCAAGCCTTAGCAAGTGGGGTCATCCCCATAGAGGCCCATCTAATTTGAGAAACAAGATCTTCTTGAAGAAGCAGGAAATTTCCAGATAGGAGGATAGTGTCTGGAGGCAGGGCACATGTCGTGGAACATGCGGGAGAGTGCGTCAGACTTGACATTCTTGGATCTGGGTCTGTAGGCAATGTGGAACTGGAATCAGGAAAAAAAAAGTGCCCATCTGGCCTGCCGCGGTTTTAGTCTCTTGGCCGTTCTCAGGTATTCTAAGTTCTTATGGTCTGTGTAGACCAGAATGGGGTGAGCAGCACCCTCCAGAAGATAACGCCACTCTGCCTTAATGGCCAGGAGTTCCCGATCCCCCACATCATAATTCCTCCCTGAAGATGAAAGTTTACGTGAGAAAAACCCCACAGGGTACAGGAGGGCTTTGGCACCTTGCCTTTGCGAGAGCACAGCTCCTACCGCAATTTCAGATGCGTCAACTTCTAATACAAAAGGTAGGGCTGGATTGGGATGCTTAAGAATGGTGGCCGAGGTAAACAGAGCTTTGAGTTCTTCAAAGGCCAACTGTGCCTTAGGAGTCCAGCAAAACCGGGTTCCTTGTCTGATGAGCTCAGTGATGGGGGAAATTATCAAGGAAAATCCTTTGATAAACTTCCTATAGAAATTGGCGAAGCCAATAAAGCGCTGTACCTCTTTCTTATCTGAAGGTGCCGGCCAGTCCAGGATAGCAGATACTTTTTGAGGTTCCATCTTGATGCCCTCGGGAGAGATGACCAGGCCCAGAAGCTGAATAGATTGGAGCTCGAACTCGCATTTTTCAAGTTTGGCGTAGAGCCCATGTTGCCTAAGTCGGGTAAGTACATTTCGTACATGCCTACGGTGGTCGATCAGGGAAGCAGAGAAAACCAGAATATCATCCAGATAGACTATGACATACAGGTCCAGAAGGTCACGGAAAACGTCATTGACAAAGTGCTGGAAGGTTGCTGGCGCGTTACACAGGCCAAAGTGCATGACAAGGTACTCGAAGTGCCCGAATCAAGTACGAAAAGCCATCTTCCACTCGTCCCCTTCTCTTATGCGGATTAAATTATAAGCTCCGCGGAGATCCAACTTAGTGAAAACTGTAGCAGTTCCTAATCTCTGAAACAGTTCAGGTACTAAGGGTAGCGGGTATCTGCTTTTGATAGTAATTTTATTCAACTCCCAGTAGTCGATACAGGGACGAAGGGTGTGATCCTTCTTCTCGATGAAGAAGATGCCTGCGCCCGCTGGAGATGTGGAGGGACGAATGAATCCCTTCTTCAGATTTTCATCAATATAAGTCTTCAAAGTGCCCAGCTCCTGCTCAGTTAACCAATAAATTCTTCCGAAGGGAACTTCGGTTTCGGGTAAGAGTTCTATTGGGCAGTCATAAGGCCTGTGTGCCGGGAGAGTCTCTGCCCCCTTTTTGCTGAATACATCCAGGAAGTCCTGGTAGGGCTTGGGAAGCGATTGACAGAACTTGGTGTCAGAGTCCAAGCAAAGACACTGAAATGGTTACGGGTGTTCCATGTAAGCAGTGCTGTCTGCAGTAGTCGGAGAGAAATTGAATCTTTCCTGTAGACCAGTCAATGCTGGGATTGTGAACCTGCAGCCAAGGCATTCCTAGGATGATTGGAAAGAGAGGAGAGGAGATGACATCCAAGCGTAAGAGTTCCTGGTGTTCCGGGCCTATGGTGGCCAGTAAAGGAACGGTCTCCTGGGTAACAGGACTGGAGCTGAGGGTGGAGCCGTCTGCTAGAAATACTGCAAGTCCCTGGGCCTTGGGTTGGAGAGGAATGCCATGGTTATTAATGAAGGTCTGGTCTATGAAGCCACTGCATGCTCCAGAATTAATGATGACCAGCACCGGGATGTTCCTTTCAGGAAGCTGCAACATAACAGAGAGTATCAAATGATTACCAGATCTCGGCAAAACAGGTGCACATAAAGAAGAGGATGGCAGGCACTTACGTCTCTTGTTGGGGCAGGCCCTCACAAAATGTCCTTGTTCTCTGCAGTACAGACATAAATTGTGGGTACGTCTGCGCATCTTTTCTTCCGGGGTAAGGGATGGATGGAGCAGACCAAGCTGCATGATTTCTGGAGGTTCTGTGACCGGAAGCAGGAGGAAATTGGTTGGGTGTACTGGGAACCCTGGGCAGCATCCAAGTAGGACGAGGGTGGCTAGTGGACCTTTCTGAACGTCTCTCTCTCTCAGTCGGTCAATCTGGATAGACAAGTTAATGAGCTCATCCAGAGTCTGGGGTATCCCAACACGTGCCAGTTCATCTTTGAGGGAGTCGGATAACCCCACCCGGAATTGGTGACGTAGGGCAGCGTCATTCCACTCTGTATCAGAGCTCCAACATCTGAATTCTACTGCGTAATCTTCAGCCGCTCTGTGACCTTGCTGCAGGGAGTGCAGGGCAGCCTCAGCAGTGGCCATTAGTTGGGGGTCCTTATATAACTGAGACATCGCTAGGAAGAAGTCATCCAGGGTATCCAGGGATCTGGATTTTTGCTCCAGTAGACGGTGAGCCCAAGTTTGAAGCTCGCCGGTCAGTAGTGATCTAACAAAACCCACTTTTGTGGCATCCAGGGGAAACATGCAGGGTTGTAGAGCAAGCAATGTGGAACGCCCGGTATTTGCAACGTTCACCAGAGAACTTTTCGGGTGTGGGTACCCTGGGCTCGGGAGGGAGCATTACTACCGATGGTGCTGCGGGAAGTTTGGCAGATGATGTTCCCTGAGGAGATGCTGAGAGAGCCTGGACCTGTCCCTCTAATCTGGTGTAGCCTTCTTGTAGGCTTTTGACTGCTTGGGTGAGGCCCGCTAGGTGCCTACAAAGTTCATCCATGGGGGAGATGATCAGAACTCAGGAACACGGGAACACAGAGAGAGTAACAGAGCTTTGGCACAGGAGCTGTTGATCAGGCAGCAATGAGCAGAGATTGCAGCATGCCTAAATAGGCTGATTGGCGCCAAACGCTGCGCACGTGCGTGTGACGTTACGCACAGGCGCACCCGCATGCGCCCCTGGACACCGGCGCGCACACCAGCATCACCAGGCACACGCATCCCAATGCCCATAGGCAGACGCGTGCTAACGCTCGCGAGCACACCCGGGTACCACCGCGCACACCATGGCCAGCCGGATCAGACACACAAGTGCCCCCAGAAGCACGTGCCCCAGCACACACAGGAACGTATACACCAACGCAACCCAGCGCGCACCGGTGCCCAACCAGGTAACCTCTCTGACAAGGTGGCTGCGGATCATGTTGTCCTTAGTGACCCAGAGGACTCCGGACCGAATGCCTCAGCAAACCTATGCTGCATGGCCTCCCGGATCCTACAAAGCCTGCTGAAGGATCCTCGTATTTGTGGTATCAAGTAGAGGGATCGTTACTGGCTGGCAACCCTCCTTGATCCACATTGCAAGGGTAAGGTTGCGGACCTTATCTTGCCGTTGCAGAGGGAGCAGAGGATGAAACATCTTCGGGAAGCCTTGCAGAAAGGTCTGTGCAACGTGTTCCCAGAGACTGGGAGGTTACAAACTCCTGTTCCTGGACAACGTGTTGCTGAGGCTTCGGTCAGTCAAAGAAGGAGCGATGGAGAAGGTAGCCGTCTGACCGATGCGTTCAGACAATTTTTTTTTGTCCGCAGCCCCAAGGTATGATCGGTTCCAGCAACCATCGCCAGCGTCTGTTTTACATGGTGCAGGAATACCTAGGGGCAAGATCTGACTTGGACACCTTTCCCACCAAAAATCCTCTGGGTTACTGGGTCTTGAGGATGGATCACTGGCCAGAGCTTGCACAGTATGCAATTGAGATACTGGCCTGTCCTGCATCCAGCGTTCTTTCAGAACGCACATTGAGTGCTGCTGGAGGCTTTGTAACCGATCACAGGGTGCATCTGTCCACCGACTCGGACGATCAACTGACCTTCATAAAAATGAATCAGTCTTGGATCACCACCAGATACCAAGCACCTGATGCTGATGTAACCGAATATTTTTTTTTGAAATGTCAGATTCCTTCAAAACTCCCTATGCTGATGCTGAGTGACTATCCTGTTATGCTGAGTGACTATCCTCTTCCTCCTCAATGATCATACTGATAGCTTGTAAGAATATTTTTGATTCTGGGCGCTGCCACCAGTGGCTAAGGCCCAATTTTTCTGCCCCTGTTTAACAGGGGCATGTAATTTAAATTTTTGATGCAATACTTTGCAGCAGGGCTCGTTCCTGCGCTCCAACTAGAGTATCTGTGAGGGGTTGCAGTGTTGTGGAACCAGCACCAGTGCCTAAGGCCCAATCTTTAAGCCCCTGTTTAACAGGGGCGTGTAATTACAATTTATGATGCAATACTTTGCAGCAGGGCTCATTCCTGTGCTCCAACTAGAGTATCTGTGAGGGGTTGCAGTGTTGTGGCACCAGCACCAGTGCCTAAGTCCTGATTTTTCAGTCCCTGTTGGGGCATGTAATTACAATTTTTGATGCAATACTTTGCAGCAGGGCTCATTCCTGCACATCCAACTAGAGTATCTGTGAGGGTTTGCAGTGTTGTGGCACCAGCACCAGTGCCTAAGGCCCAATTTTTCAGCCCCTGTTTAACAGGGGGCGTGTAATTACAATTTTTGATGCAATACTTTGCAGCAGGGCTCATTCCTGCGCTCCAACTAGAGTATTTGTGAGGGGTTGCAGTGTTGTGGCATCAGTACCTAAGGCTCAATTTTTCTGCCCCTGTTCAACAGTGACATGTAATTACAATTCTTGATCTAATATTTCACAGCAGGGCCCGTTTCTGCGCCCACCAAGAGTAACTGTGAGGACTTACAGTGTTATGGCACCAGCACCACCACCACCATCACCAAAGGCCCAATTTTTCTGACCCTGTTAAACAGGTGCATGTAATTACAATTCTTGATCTAATATTTCACAGCAGGGCCCTGTGAGGGCTTACAGTGTTGTGGCAACACCAACACCTAAGGCCCCAATTTCTGCAGAGTATATAGGGCAGGCCCCTACTTTCAAACATCCAACTTACAAATGACTCCTACTTGCAAAGGAGACAACAGGAAGTGGGATCACATCTACCCCTAGGAAGGGAAATTCTCTCTTGTAAGTTAATATGGGAAAAACGTTTCTCCTTTCCACTGATGCTTTATCACCAATCCCTGTTTCACTAAAAACCCCAAATTTTCAAAAAAACATTTGTAATTGGGACAAAAAGTGAGGTGAAATCTTCTGAAGAGAAGCACAGACAGCAAAACAAATGTCACAGGGGTGATAACCCTTCCCTATGTTTTCCAAAAAGCTTACAAAAGATTTTTTGGCTGGAGCTAAACACTTTAAAAATGTACCAGTTCAAAATTACAAACAGCTTCTACTTAACAACAAACCTACAGTCCCTGTCTTGTTTGCACCACCTGTATACTGCTGTTCAGAGGGCCTGGGGCCCCACACCTTTCCTTTTTTAATTTGGGTGTGGGGATCCCCTTAATATCCATACAAGACCCAAAGGGCCTGGTAATGGACTGGGGGGGTACCCATGCCATTTGTCTCACTGATTTTCATCCATATTACCGGGACTCCACATTACATTAAAGTCGTAAGCAGTTTTAAATTACTTTTATTCCTTTAAAAATGTCATTTTGTGCAGGGACTACTCTAAGCATGGGAAACACGTGCCACTTTACAGGCATACTACAGACACCCCCCAGGTACGATATTTAAAGGAATATTTCACTTTTTTTTTTCACTTTAAGCATCATTAAAATCAGTGCTCCCGAAAAAACTGATGTTTTTAAAACTTTTTTTTGCATTTATACATGTCCCCTGGGGCAGGACCCGGGTCCCCAAACCCTTTTTAGGACAATACCATGCAAATTAGCCTTTAAAATTAGTACTTTTAATTTCGAACGTTTGAGTCCCATAGACTTCAATGGGGTTCAAAAGTTTGTGCAATGTTTCGGTCTGTTCGCAGGTTCTGGTGCGAACCGAACCAGGGGGTGTTCGGCTCATCCCAATTCTGTAACAAGAAATGATAATTATAGTGCTCAGTAATGTATGTTTAGATTTACACACCTAAATGAATCAGAAGAAGTTATCATCCCCTACCATATGAAGCTTCAATCAGCGCTAAAGTGTTGGAAGGCAAACCCATAGTGCTCTGTGACAGCAGAGTGATTGTTTAGCCTCCTTTTTATATACAGTATTTAGTTTTAAAATATAGATTTTAAATAAATAGAAAACAGATATAAATCAGCAGTTTTAAATCTATAAACTCATGCACAATTAAATAAAAAATAATCTAAAAAGATTTTTGCTACCCTTTAAATAAAAACCAGGAGGCATTAGCACAGATGCAGCTTTCCTAGATAGCAAAATATAGCTGAGCTTACGTCACTCTTAACATGAAATATTCTTTGTGTTGTACTTCGTGAACAGTATTCATTTTGATAAAATGCAATACAAGTAAGAGTTGCATTTTGGTGTAAGATGTATTCTTAAATATCTTCAAAAAGATGGTATGTAGCTTATGTTCTTTGCATCCTAAGCAGTTGCTCCAATTTTATCTCCCCTGGCTTTTCCTTTCTGACTGGACCTGACAGTTATGCTACCTTTTAGGATAATATGGTCATTCATATTTGTCTCATAAATGTTTGGTTAGTGAACTAGCTTAATGTAAAAAAAAAGAATTGCCGGCAAAAAAAATTGTGAAAAAAAAACGGCGTGGGGTCCATACCAGGTCCTTCAGGTCTGTTATGGATTTGGAGGGAAGCACCCACATGCCGACTTTTTTTTTTAAATGGCTTGGGTCACCTCAAATTCCATACCAGACCCTTATCCGAGTATGCTGCCCAGCAGGTCAGGAAGGGGATGGGTCTAGTGAGCGCCCCCCTCCTGAACCATACCAGGCCACATGCCCTCACCATGGGGGGGTGCTTCAGGGCAGGGGAGGCCCTGCCCCCCTCACCCTGAAGCACCTTGTCCCCATGTTGATGGGGACAAGGCCTCTTCCCAACAACCATGGGTGTGGTTGTGGGGGTCTGTGGGCAGGGGGTTAATCGCCCTCCCTATGTGAATGAGTATGGGGTACATTGGTGCCCTACTCATCCACCAAAAAAGTGTCAAAAATAAAGAAAACCAGTAGAAGATTTTTTGACAAGTTCTTTATTAAGAATGAAGAATGTCCCCCGTTTTGGCTCCAATGTGTCTTCTTTCTCTGGTACCAACACCGATGTCTTCTTCCTCCGGTCTTCTCCCTCTGCTGTCTTCTCCCTCCAGTGGTTTCTTCTCCTTCTGCTGTCTTCTCTCTCTGGTAGTTTCTTCTGCCTCCGCTGTCTTCTTCCTCTGGCGCCGCTGACCTGCTAAAAATGTTTTATTGAACTTCTTTATTATATTTAATAATCACATGTTGAAACACTGTGTTTGAACTTATCACAATTCTTTGAATAGAGTTTTCTTTATTTTTATTCAAGAGACAGCGCAACCTTTTATATTTTCACATGTTTTTTATTATCTCCTTGTATCCAAGGAGTGATAAAAGTGCAGGGGTCTACACTTACAATAAGCGCTAGATTTTTTACACATATTTAACATTTAAATGACCACAATTGCTTGAGGGACTCACATGTTGCAAGTGGACTTTTCAGTAACTCTAAAGGTCTACAAGAATAAATACCTGACATCACGGGATACAGAGGCATAGTTATTAACTGTATGGGTATATAGACACCTTCAGGTGATGGACACTGGCCAGTGAAGGTGCCTATATACCCATATAGTTAATAACTATAGTTCTGTGTCCCGTCATGTACGATAAAGAAAGTATAAATTTTCATTAAAAAGCTCTACTTTTATCAATAAAAAGCTGTCTTTGGAGAAGAGTTACCTTTATCTCAGTGGCAAATAGTCTGGTCCCAAGTCACCAAGAGCTCCATATGCACCCTTTATCAGGAGAATGCGTATAAAGTGCTTATCTTCTGGTACATGACCCCGTCCTGTCTCAAAGCCATTTACCCTTCGGCTTCAGACTTCGGACTTCAAATAGTCTGACTAAGTAGGCTAGGAAATTGACTCGCCATATTCTTACAGCTGCCAGGTGTCTTGTAGCACTCCAGTGGAAGAAGAAACGCCTCCAACCTCCATTGACCTTTATGCTAGAATTAAAGGCATTGAAACTATGGATTTCCTTACAGCTCGTCTCACCGGCATAATGCAGTGTGGGAGCCCTGGCACTTGCGGGAAGATCCCCCATGAACATCTAACCTCTTTTTGCCTATGTTCATTGTAAGCTCTCATCCTCCCCAGGAGTGTTGAATTTCACTGTTTACTATACCTTTATTCTTCTTTTTCTTTTCTAAAATGTATTCTGTTTTTATTGTTGGTATTTTTGGACTTTTTTTAAGGACTCTGTGAATTGTCAAGGGCTCTTGTATTAGGGCTGCTGCACTTAGGTTGGTCCCTCCTGGACTGCCCCCAAATGATGTTAACTCCAAAGCCAGATGACTTAATATTTATGTTAAAATGTATCATTGTCATTTACAATCTCATGCAGTTGCAACACTTTTATTTTTCATTGTTTATTGATGTTATAGCGCATTGGTCTATAGTGAACTTTATCAGAGGGCCTTGTTTGAAATACAGAATATATACTTTTTTATTCTTTCTTTTGTTGTGCTGTATTTTGAAAAAGACCTAATAACATTTTTCAGTTATAAAAAAATGAAAAAAAAGGCTGTCTTTGAGCTTCAGTAAAACAACACTGCCTAGGCTGATATGATATCATTAGTCTGCTGTGGGCAGGAGGAAGCATTTCCTCAGTCTCTTCTCCCCCATTGCTAATGGCTGATAAATATCAGATGTTTGTGAACATAACTAAGAACTGCATATGGACCAGGATTTACAAGATTGTGATTGAGCCAGCATCTCAGTGCATGTAGTAGATGCTGACCTGGGAAAATTAGTGAACAAAGATGGCACCATTCTTTAGCAAAGAAGATGTGTGAAGGGTAGTAAATAGCTTTAAGTGTTACACTTGCGCATTACTTAGCATGCATGTGCTTATCATAAAAAATGTGTCTCATGCTTGAAGCAGTTTTTCTGTAACTTTAAAATTACACAAGTAATATAATCATAAAAAAGGAAGTAGAAAACAAACCTTAATAGAGTACTTAAAAAGTCAGTATGGTACATAATTCTTAAAATGATATGGAGCAACAGTTGTACTTTTTACAACTGTCGTTGTAATATATTTCTTAAACAAGAACATCTCAAGGAAAAGATACTTAACAAGTTCTTTATCGAGAGTGTCTTTTTTTGTCAAATGACTCGTCAAGGGAGGGTAAAGATCATAAAGATATAGCGAATGAGTTGAATACAGAATGCCAAACCAGTAGATGCGTCTTCAGCCTGGAGCAACATTTGATTTCGGTTTGTACTTCTTGTTCTTGGTGTACAGCATCAATTCACAGCTCTACAGATGATTTTTTGTGGCAGATGCTACAAGTTCCATGAAATGTTCTTGAGAACAAGGACATGCACATGGTAACATATAATCTTTCAGCAAGGATATTTATCAGTTTAAGATTTGGTTATTGAGTAAAATAAAATATCACAATGAACTGTATTTAATCGTCACTTTTTTTTTTTTTTTTTTGCTTGCATACACTTCTCTGTATTTTAGTATATTGGTCACTACTTGAGATACTTTTAGTAATTGTAATATGGCAGCAGCTTACTGAAGATGTGCTGACAAAGAGTTGTTCTATGTCTGGATGTTCTCATATTCAGTAATGCGATCCAGTGTTATGAAGAGTTCTAAAGAGTAAGCACTGGCATTTTAGCCAAGTCTTTGTTACACAAGTTTTATTGAAGTAAAATATAAAGAGATTTTAGAAATCACCTTAGTCCAATTGACCTCAATAAGATCCTGTGCCAGAGACACCCTGTCACCAAGACATATAGACTGTCTCCTGGATCGGAAGTGAGGGAAAATCTCCCCAGTGGTGACACAAAGAAAAATATAAAAAAAACTCACATGTTTTAACCCTTTACCTCTCTTCTAAAAAGTCTTTTAAGTGATTTTTGTGTCTCCATTGGCGAGATCTCCTCTTAGGGCAGAGATTGCAATTAAAACTTAAAAAGTATATAAATCCAAAAACAAAAGTTCAATTTAACACAGCCTACCAATCTTTAAATGTGGTGGCTGCATTTATTTTTTTAAGCTTTTTTTCACTTTTACCTGGTAATGCAGCAAGTAACACACTTCCCCTCTTAAGGGGGCTGCACTCCCACTACCCTCTACCCTCCTATAGAGGAGGGTAGAGGGTAGTGCTAGAGGGACCAATAGATTTAGATGGACTCGACTAACAAATTAAGGTAAGAACTACAGCTTGTATTTGTATTGTAAGCACCCCTGTCAGTGTTAAATGGTTTGTCTCAACAGTTTAATGGCCACTTTTGCTGGACAGCTTGGTCTGTCGAATGAAGAAGAAAACAAATAGACTTATTGACCAGATTACCAGGTAAATATAAAGGAAAAAATATAAAAAGAAAGATAAGGAACTAATGCAACCACCACATCTAGGGGTTGGTAAGCTGCAATATATTTGATTTTGCTTTTGGGTTTAGATATGCATTAAAATTCTAAACTTTCCACAGTATATCCACATTTTTTTTTTTAAATGGGCAGTAGTTGCTCTTTCAGAACAAATTGACTAAAGAAAAGGTTGTTGAACATTGCTGTGTTCCTGTTGAGTTACTATATGTATATTTAAACCAGAACTCCAAGCAGATATAAAAGCTACACATTACATAGTTAGTAAGGTTGAATAAAGACACCAGTCCATCCAGTTCAACCTGAGAGAGTGTGGGTGCATGTCTACAATTATCCCTATTTATTTAAGTTACCCATTTAGTGCCGTCAATGTACGCAGCGCTCCACACATACATCGGTCCCTACCCTCAAGGAGCCCACAATCCAAGGTCCCCAACTCACATTCATATACTAGGGCCAATTTTGGACAGAAGCCAATTAACCTACCAGCATGTCTTTGGAGTGTGGGAGGAAACCAGAGTACCCAGAGGAAACCCACGCAGGCACAGGGAGAACATGCAAACTCCAGGCAGGTAGTGTCATGGTTGAGATTTGAACCAGTGACCCTTTTTACTGCTATGTGGGAGTGCTACCCACTACACCACTGTGCCACCCACATTAATGCAACTCTATAACCAATAATACACCAGTAATTGTATTTTTTTTTTTTTTAATGCAAGCATTGTAAGTACCTGACTTTAACTTGTTATTAGCCCTTTGCAGTCAGCTATACAGCAAAGCTTGGGTGGTGATTAGTAAATTGATACATAGATAGCTCGTGAGCTGTTATCAATCAAAATAACACACTGGAAACACTGGCACTGGCTGTGGTAAGAAATGCTGGAAACACTGGCACTGTCTGTGATAATTAACACTGGAAATACTGGCATTGAATATTATCAGCAATGTTGGAAATGCTGGCACTATTCATGATCAGCAACACTGAAAATGCTAGCATCGGTGGTGATTATCAGCCTTAGAAACAATGGTTGTAAACAGCAACACTGGACATAGTTAGCAACCTTGTAAACATTGGCTATGGGCGGCGTGGCCAAGACCGGCATGTGAGAGGACACACTTCTCACAGTTCCTGCCTGATCTGTCCATTGATCCTTCCCCAGCATCCCTGATCCTGCTCTCTTCAGCTCCCCAGCTGGCTACCGAGACTCAGCACCTCCCGGACCCACCACCGGCCCTCTGCACATGGGGGAGGACACGCTGAGGCCCGTTGGAGATGGCGGGACCGGACTCCCAAGATGGCACCGCCACCGCGGCGGCCATGGCACAGCGCACACCGCAAACGGCCGATAAACCCAGAGAAGGAAGCAGCAGAAAACCACAGAAGCCACCGGGTAAGGAGCAGTACAGAGACATGCTAGCAGTACAGCAGTACAGGGCCCTGTGGCTAATGAAGCGGTGGGGCAAATAGCGGGGAAGTTACAGGCCAGTTTACACAGGCAGCCATTCCATGGAAGAGGCAGCCCATCCTCCCTCTCCCCCCCCCCTCAGAGGATACTTCAGAGACTCTGGAGCAGCCTACGTTCAGCCTAGCTGAAATATTGAAGGCCATTCATATGTGCACTGCTACAGGTAATGACATGAAGGAGCAGTTTGGGGGCCTAAGAGAAGAGATGTAATTTCTCAGACAAGACCTTCAAAAGGTTAGAGAAAGAGCAACAGCAGTTGAGAGCAGAATATGTGACAAAAGCTACCTCCACTTGCATGAGAAGCCAGAGCAGCACACCGCATGGCCCAAGACACATACAACAGAGCAGAGGACACAGAAAATCGCTTACACAGAAACAATGTGCGCATTGTTGGTCTCCCCAAGAAATCTGAGGGAAAGACCCCATTACATTTGTGGAAAACTGGCTTGTTGAGATTTTCGGGGTTGGATAGAGATGACTGGGATGATGTATGGGGAATTGCAATTCAGACCCTGGTCTCCACTAGGGACAGACTAACTCACTTTAAATTCCTGCACAGGATTTATCTGACCCCAGCTAGACTTGCTAGAATGTTTGGGAACCAGCATTCCTCTTGCTGGAGGTGCTCCTCGCCACTAGCGAATTGAATGCATATCTTTTGGGAATGCCTACAGGTCAAAGCATACTGGCAGGATGTAGCAGGCTGCATAAGGTTGGTCACCTCTATTTCGATTCCCATGACAGTTGAGGTATGCTTTCTGCATCTGGTAGAGCCCCTAGCTACTACCAGGGCTATTAGAACTCTTCTTACCCTATTGTTGTTTTATGCCAAAAAGCGGATTATTCTCTCCTGGAAGAGTTCCTCAGCCCCAACCCTGGAATCCTGGAAGGCATTGGTTAATAAGGCAGTACCATTTTATAAAGCCAATTATTTGAGTAGGGGGGCACTGACCAAATTTGACAAGATGTGGGGGGGTTGGATGGCATCGGTGGATAAGGTATCAGACTAATTACAGATAACCTATAGCTATCGATATTGGTGTATGAGGCCATAACGGAAGATGTATATGACTGGCATACAGGAGAAATATTGAAAATTCTGCATTAGGATAACTGGTCACTTGTAGGGGGGAGAGTTATTTCTTCATATGAAATTCTTGGTGCTGGGGGGGAGGAGGAGCCAGGTCATGCTTTGGACTGTATTTAGCATCACGATCCAAGTTGTTAGACAGCGAGGGTGCGGTGTCTCCTAGTGCCTTCCTCTAGTTGGAGGCCAACTTGGACAGTATATATCTAGTCAAAAGCTTCATTGTTTGGGGGGGGGTTAAATTTATGTTTGATTTTTGTTTGTGTTTTTGTATGTAAATGTCCACCGGCAACTGTGTAATAGTCGGTGGTTGTCAGCCGCAAATGTGGCCTGTTGTTATTTGTATGCTTAAAAATGAATAAAAAAGAATTTTCAAAAAAAAAAGAAGGGTGGGGTGCGCTGCCATAAACATTGGGCAAGGGGCGCTGTGGAACCTGACCAAGAATGCATAATGTTTGGTGATGAGGACAATATATTGACATGTAAAAGGTACTTGTTATATAAGGTTATGTACTCATTTGTTATGTGTGCTTTAACTGAAGTTCTTTGAACTGTATGTATTTTTTTCTAAATAAATAACTTTTTTTTGGATAAAAAAAAACATTGGCTATGACTAGTAAGTGGCTGTAAAAATTGACTGTGATCAGAACTTCTGGCAGTGATCAGAAACCTTTGAAAACTTTGCTGTGACATTGGTTGTGATTAAAAATCTGCTGTGACCAGCACCAAGCTCTCTTCTTCCTCTCGCAATGCCTTTGTGTATGTTAAAGGAAGGGGAGAGCTGGCTGCTGATTGCAGCCAGTGTTTACATGCTGAAATTGGTCAAAGAGATCACAAGGTACAGAGCCATTTTTATTGGCTCTCTTACTTCTGTTCATGGTCTGCACTGTCCAATGACAGCACGATCACAGGCACTGTGAGCACATCCAGAAGAAAAAAGGATGTTTAAAAATGTTCAACCATCCTACCAGTCATTCAATTTCAACGGCCAATCATGGAATGGTTTAAAAAGTGCTGGTTGGCTGGCAGCCATGACAATCTCCTGACTTTCACAGTCACTAAACACTAAACACTTACACTTTGCCTTTTCTTGCTGTATGATTGTTCTGGGTCCATGGTTCAGCAGGAACTGAAGCCAGAGGCAGACAGACAACAAGCATTTGCTAGTGAAAGCACCTTTTTTATTTTTGTCAAGATAAAATATAGTTATACCCAGCAAATAGCATAAAACCAGTACTTTTCACAATCAATGTAAGAAATACAGGATTACACATGTTCACAACATGAAAGGGGAAGTGATCTAAAAGCTTAGATAAATGTAATAGTTTTCTTGTTTTTTTGTCGAGCTAGCAGCACTGCCCAAACTCTGTCAGTTCCATCAGCAAGAATGCCTTCCTAATTTTTCATTATTGTTGCTTGTTTACTGAGGCTGATACTTTCTCAGGACCCTCAGCTGAGTTTATGGGGTTCCTGCACCCAAAGGTTTCTCAGCTGATGCAGTTCTTAATGCAGATGACAAACTACAATTTTCTCTGTATCTGTATCTGTCCTCATTTTATGATTCCATCGTTAAAGTCAACTTGCTATTACATTACACTGTCAGTGTAAGAATGCATGTTCTTACTCTACAGTACTGAACCACAGTCCATATCCCAAGTTGGCCTCTACACTTATAAAAGTGTTCTGTTGGCTTGTAATTTTAACATAACAATTTTAGAATTTTCAACATAAAAACAAATGTTAATTAATTTACTTTGAGAATATATTTAATAAAACAATTTATTAAAATCACAATATCCACTCACATGAAAGAAAGATGAGTAGTATTCAGGAGCATGAGCAGGGCTGAGGAGATGATGATGTGGGACTGTAGTTAGCAGCTAACTACAGTCCCACATCATCATCTCCTCAGCCCTGCTCATGCTCCTGAATACTACTCCTCTTTCTTTCATGTGAGTGGATATTGTGATTGTAATAAATTGTTTTATGATATATTCTCAGAGGCGTCCCTATTCCTTGTTTTTTCTTAGCTTATTGGAACTCGCTTTTGTTTTCTTGGTGGCTGCCCTGACTGACGTAGTGATTTTACATCACTAGTGTACACATATGTACATACACTTTCTTCTCCATCCATGCCCCTGGACAATTTGGTACTACGCTCTGAGGTATCTGCAAATTGTGCCTTTTTACTTGTTTAGTTAATTAATTTACTTTGATATATTAAGTACCTTACTTAATTTTCATAAGTTCTTAAAACACCTTTTACATTTACGAAAATAATGTTTAATATTGAGTAATTTAGACAAAACTTTTAAGGTATATGCATTTCCATATTCTAATTGAGTTACATTTACTTAAAAAAATTATATTTTCATTTGACTGAAATTGGTGGATGCATGTTTGCCAAACGTGCAACCGCACAAGTTTTGATGCTGTATATTTTAGAGTTTGACGTCTTTTGGAACTTTGAAAAGCCTGTGCAAGGCAGTTCCCATACTATTGAGGCTCATCAGGACAAAAGAGCGCCGCAAGTGACAAGATTTTTTTCAAGTTACTACAAAGCCATGCAATGCCATTGAAAGGTAAGAATGAACATTGAACAAATTATCGTTCACATGCTTTAAATGTTGCTTAACATACCATCCAAGATGTTTATTTTATTTGCTGATTAATATATTTATAATAAATGGACATACGTCCATTGTATGCACCTATTGAGACTACTCACTTCTGCACACGCAAAGTTTGCACTTACTGCATTTGGCAGAACGCAACCAAGATGCAGGGTGAGGGACCGCCAGCTGTTAAGCTTAAAAACTAAATGAATGTTTCAGCCAGTTTGGTTTTTGAGATATTGGAATTCAGATTATGTAACATCAAGCTCCGCCCACTTTGCACCCAATGTTATTAAAATTTTAAAACAAAGATAGCATTTGTTTGCACTGCATCTGTGCCGATTTGTGCTGCAAAAACAAACGTATATGCTGGTATGGTTTCAGAGATATTGCGCACTATAGTCAAAGAAATCTCTCCCACTTTGCACCACATGTTATTACATTTTAAAAACAAGTATACAGTTTGTTTGTGCTGCTTTTGTGCTGATTTGTACCACAAAAACAAACATTCTGTTTGTTCAGTTTTTGAGATATTGGAAATTCAACGTTAGATTATGTAACCTAAAGCCCTGCCCACTTTGTTATTACATTTCAAAAACAAATATACCATATTTATGCTGCATTGGCAGGAAAACAAGCATATTGGTACAGTGATTTTTTTCATCTAGCACTCTCATTTTGCATCAGAAAGAATGATTATAGGACTCAATTATGCTTTTTAGCCTGAGCTACCCTGAAAATCTAAAATATACATTTTTTTAGAAGATCTTTTTAGAGCTAGATGTGGGGAATATATTTTCAAATGTTCACACTTTAACCTCTTGCCAACCAGCCACCGTTATTATACTGAGGCAGGTCGGCTCTCCTGCGCAAACCGCCGTAGGTGTACATTGGTCTTTGCACAGGAGATAGCGGGTGCACGGGCGCGCCTGCTTCATGCAGCGGGAGCGTGCCCACGGTCCGGCTGACACGATGTCTGCCAGTGACCTATGATCGGGGTATACAGATGCAGAATGGGTATCTGCTTATGTAAACAAAGCGATTCACCGTTTTGCCAGATGACATGTCAGAGATCTTCTGTTCTCAGTGATCGGAAACAGCTATCTCTGTCATGTCCCTGGTAGCCGACAGTTAGAACATACCCAGGGAACACACTTAACCCCTTAATCACCCCCCCAGTGTTAACCCCTTCCCTGCCAGTGTCATTTACACATTGACGAGTGCATTTTTATAGCACTTAACAATGTAATAATGTGAAAAAGTGTGTCACCGGCGCAATAATTATAATATTCAAAAATGAAATTAAAATATGATCTGCTGCAATTTAAAAATTAAGATTTGTACACATGGTACAGACACCATTTCAATGGTAATATTGCACAAGCACTTTTGGATCAGTGCAGTTACACCTCATGCAAAATGTAATAATGTCACTGGTCCCCAAAAAGTGTCATTTGGGGTCAGATTTGTCCACCGCAAAGTTGCAATCCTGCTAAAAATCGCAGATCGCCGCCATTACCAGTTTGTTTTCAAAATTGTCGGTCTTTTTTGTTTATAGTGCAAAAAATAAAAACCGCAGAAGTCATCAAATACCGCCAAAAGAAAGCTCTATTTGTGGGAAAAAATGGACGTCAATTTTGTTTGGGTACAGTGCTGTACAATCGCACAATTGTCAGTTAAAGCGACACAGTGGTGTATCGTAAAAAATGGCCTGGTCATTAAGGGGGCAAATCCTTACGGGGCTGAAGTGGTTAAAGTGCAAATTACTTTCCTAAAAGGATTAAAAAATACATTCTGTATTCTATGTTCTTTCCAGATATACTGTATTTACATGTGTGTGTTTCAGTTTGATTTGTTAGCTGAGAAAGAGGCATTTTTTTCTTTTTTTAAAATGTTTATTTACATTTGATGCTGCTTTAATAATATTACATTTGTAACACTTTATGAATAATAAATGTTAATTTGTTTTGAAAGCCTGTTTCATGAGACTATTCCTTTTTTTAAAAAACATATTATTGTATTATTTTTGTATAAAAACCTTCAAACATACCGTATATCAAATACATTTGGAAAATAAGTTTTACCAACTTAAAAAAAAATGAGTAAGTTACAAGTTAATATCACTTAAAACTAAGTAACTAAGTCACTAAGTCATTAAGTCATTAAGTATTAGGGCAGCACAGTGGTGTAGTGGTTATCACTTTTGTCTAGCAGCAAAGAAGGGTCGCTGGTTCGAATCCTGACCACAATGCTACCTGCTTGCAGTTTGCATGTTCTACCCTGTGCCTGCATAGGTTTCCTCCCACACTCCAAAGACATACTAGTAGGGTAATTGGCTCCTGTGTAAATTGGCCCTAATATGTGTATGTATGAATGTAAGTTAGGGATCTTAGATTGAAAGCTCCTTGAGGGCAGGGACTGATGTGAATGTACAATGTATATGTAAAGTGCTCCATAAATTGACAGTGCTATATAAGTACTTGAAATAAATAAGTTTGTGTGTGTTTTCCTAACTTAAACTTTTCTAGAAACTTGAAAAATTGAGTTGGCTTTACTTGAACCCACGGTCTATAGACTGGAAAGATTGAGTTGGCTTTACTTGAACCTATGGTCTATAAACTGGAAAAATTGAGTTGGCTTTACTTAAAAATATACCATATATATTCGAGTATAGGTGGATCCGAGTATAAGCCGAGGCCACAAAAAAATGGGAAAAACTTATTGACCCGAGTATAAGACGAGGGTGAGAAATGCAGCAGCTACTGTAAGTGAAAAAGAGGGTCAACAATGCCCATCTGCAGCTGTATACCTCCCTGTGTCCTGTGCATGTGTCCTGTGTATATGTGCGTGTGTCATGTGTCCTGTGTATATGTGCATGTGTCCTGTGTATATGTGCATGCGTCCTGTGCATGTGTCCTGTGTATATGTGTATGTGTCCTGTGCATGTGTCCTGTGTATATGTGCATGTGTCCTGTGTATATTTGCATGTGTCCTGTGCATGTGTCCTGTGTATATGTGCATGTGTCATGTGTCCTGTGTATATGTGCATGTGTCCCTGTGTATGTGTCCCTGTGTATGTGTCCTGTGTATGTGTCCTGTGTATGTGTCCTGTGTATGTGTGCATCTGTATGTGTCCTGTGTATGTGTGCATCCTACCTGTGTCCTGTGCATGCCTACGTGTGTTGCTCTGCACCGATCAGCATGTGCTATTACTATTCAGCAGCCATTCACTGTTCAAAAGCCGTGCCTCCTCCTCGTCCATAATAGGCAGAACACTCCATTTCCCAGCAGTCAGCGGTCAGCCTATAATGGACATTCTCTCATCCTGATACCACGGACGAGGATGAGAGAATGTCTGTGATAGGCTGTACACTGACTGCTGGGAAATTGATTTTTCTGCCTATCACAGACAAGGAGGAGGTGCGGCTTTTGAACAATGAATGGCCACCGAATAGTAATGGCACACGCTGGCCGCCGTCTGCCTGCATGACACGCTGATCATGTAGGCAGACGGTGGTGACTCAAGTATAAGTCGAGGGGGGCACTTTCAGCCCAAAAAAAAGGCTGAAAATCTCGACTTATACTCGAGTACATACGGTAGTTCCAGATAAGTTAAGGTATGTATTCTTAACTTAAAACACTATGGTCTATAAAATGAAAAAAAATGAGTTGGTTTTACTTAAAACAACAAGTTGAAAACATGAAAAGCCTAATGAGTCAGACAAAAATAAGTTTAGTTGACAGTACTTAAAAAGCTGATACAAATAGTTGCCTCATTTTTTTTGAGTAGACCCAGCACAATATTTTTTACAGTGTACTATTAGTTCTGTAGTTGCTCTATATGCAATATGAGAATAATAAAGCTTTAATGCAGGCAGCTAACAACCAGAATTCCCTCCACACTTAGAATCTAAAAATAAATGTTCATTCTCCAACTACTATAGTTTCTCCTCATATTTCTAGTAAAACCTTTACATTTCCATCTTTTTATTATTTTGACAGTTGTGATATTTAAAATGAAGATACTTATTCCTACAACTTTCTAGAAATTGAAGTCATAGTTAGGCCATTTAGCAATTTACATTTTTGCATTAGTAAAGATGTATTATACTGTGCTAATGCACATTAGCAAAATGGTTCAACAGCTATAGCTATCTGAGTACTGCAGCAACACAGTCAGCCATTTCACTGTAATAGCAACATTTGTTTTCAACAATTTACTATAAATTGCTACATAAATATTGACAACAGCATGTTACATGATCCAGTGTTATACTTTGCCACGTTTACTTTTTAAAACATTTCTGTGTAGAATCGCTATTCATTAGTACAGTGACTTGCTAAGGGGGCAGATGAACTGATTACCAGTTAACCTTCTTAAAGTAGGTGTAAATAATTAAATATTTTAACATGTTAATACTGTATTGTTTCAATAGTCATTTTCATTGAAGTCTACTAGGGCGTACACACGGTCGGACTTTGTTCGGACATTCCGACAACAAAATCCTAGGATTTTTTCCGACGGATGTTGGCTCAAACTTGTCTTGCATACACACGGTCACACAAAGTTGTCGGAAAATCCGATCGTTCTGAACGCGGTGACGTAAAACACGTACGTCGGGACTATAAACGGGGCAGTGGCCAATAGCTTTCATCTCTTTATTTATTCTGAGCATGCGTGGCACTTTGTCCGTCGGATTTGTGTACACACGCTCGGAATTTCCGGATTTTGTTGTCGGAAAATTTTATCTCCTGCTCTCCAACTTTGTGTGTCGGAAAATCCGATGGAAAATGTCCGATGGAGCCCACACACGGTCGGAATTTCTGACAACACGCTCTGATCGGACATTTTCCATCGGAAAATCCGACCGTGTGTACGGGGCATACAGCTTTTAATAAAATAATACCATGTAATCCATGCATGAAGGTCTTTGTTTGGGTGCTTCCTGATATAGGGTGACAACCTTCTATCTCTATACAAAAATAGTGCAGCGCTTAAGTGAAATAAATTAAATGTGAAAGCATAAATATTGATACAAAAAATGAAATGATATATAGTTCACGATATTAACACCACAGTGACAGTCCAAATATCCTCTTTGATGATAATCACCATACAATGTAAAGAGGGGCATACATGCTTACTGGATTGAATGGGCTCCCATACAATGGGTACGGAGTCATTCATACTTGTTTGAATATGACACACAAGGCATTAGAATGGACACCTCTTTACTGAAAATGATCAGATAGTTAGCATATCACACATAACTCTTCGAATGGGTCCCGCATGTAAACTCGTGATCGGTTACGCACATTATCCATATAAGAAAGAACAGTGCCACGTAGTATAAAACGGCTAGACAATGTCTATTATAATCAAACTGTAACACTCACAGATTATGAAGTATCAAAGCACGTATGTATAACAACCAACCCGGGGAAATGGAGAGACCACTTCCTGGATGTAAGGATGTGATGATGTCACAAGCACTCTCCTGCTTTATCAGCCTGTCACTTGCACTTCCAATGGAGACTAGAAGAAGCCATGCTGACATCCATTGTACATGCATGTTCCACTGTTGTCACTAGCAGGAAGCCAGCCCAGAGCAATAACAAACAACTGCCTTTGGATCAAGTGCATATAGCCAGGAACTGCCCACAAAGAAGCTGAAGGAAATCAATCACGCTGATAGCATAGGGAGAAAAAAAAAAGCCAATCACCAGTGGCTGTCAGAGGGACATCGGTCCAGATCAAGGAAAGCAGCCTCCGCCTCATCTCACCCTCCGCCCATCAGTGCCACCTACCAGTACCCATCAGTGCCACCTATCAGTGCCCATCTGTGCCACCCATCAGTGCCATCTATTAGTGTTACCTATCAGTGACACCTATCAGTGCCCTTCATTGCCCCTCAGTGCCACCCATCTGTGCCACCTATCAGGGCCTATCAGTGCTGCGTCATCAGTGCCATCTTATCAGTGGCCATCAGTGCCACCTTATCTGTGCCTATCAGTGCCCATCAGTCAGTGTTGCCAACCGCCAGTAAATTTACGAGCAGCCCGTAAAAACAAGGCATTTTTCCAGTGCCCGTGAAAGCCTGTAGTAAGGGAAAAGTGCCAGTAAAAATGGCGGCGATCGGCTCGGGTCAGAACTGCTCATGCGCGATTCCAGAAATCCCCGAAAAGATCCGATCTTTAGCCGCCGCCGAGTCTCTTGCACGCACAGCCTCTGCCCAGCGAGTCAGTGACAGCCAGCCCACCTGCCGCACAGCCAATTATTGCGCCAACACCTCTGCCAGCCCTATTGAGCCACCTCACGTGCCGTGTACACTACTGCCTGCAGTGGAAAAGGAAAACTGTAATCAAGGTAAATAGAGAACTTACTGACTTTTTTGCATTGTTTGCTGGATTTTATTAGTAGCTCACCATATGGTTTTGCTTCTTGCTGGACACCGAATAACATCCACCACCCTTAAATAGTGAGATTTATTACAAAATCATGAATATATCTGTTCACAGCCTAAGCAACTGTCTATTGTTCAGCAACTTTTTCTGAACTACAACCATATATACTTAATAAAAAAAAAAAAACATCATGGAGGGTCCCAACATCAATATGATAGCACGAAATTGGCTCAGGGCACTAAAAACCATCAGTGCAGGATGCACATAGAGCAGTATTTTCTTGTGATGGAACCCATAATTTACCATCAGTGCAGGATGCACATAAGAGCAGTATTTTCTTGTGATGGAACCCATAATTTACCTTAGCATCCTAATGCAAAGTTTATTAAATAGCAGGAAGTTGTCTAGTTCACTCCTTTTGCTTCTGCATTTTGCTTTTTTTGTGCATTATTCTGCGTTTTTTTCATCCAGATAAAAGTCAAATATAGTAGAGGTTGCTATAGGGTGGGGGCTTGTTTTCTGTTCCCAACCCACAGTAGCATAGCACACAGGTTTATCTGGACCCCATAGAAAATAATGGCAATCCTCTTTGATGCATTCAATCGCACAGGTGTGAACAGGGCCACAGGGCCCATTCACACTAGATGCAAAATAAAATGATCTATTTTAGCATGCAGGCTAGTGCTAAGCACTGTTTCAGCACATTGTAACTTTACTTTTTTTTTTTTTACTTCATTGAAGTGAGACGAATTTACACTTAATTCGTGGACTCTTCACAGCAGTACGTTGCAATGTATTCCAGTGCCATCAGATGCGCTGCAGAAAAAACACAACATGTGTACTGCATGGCACATGATACCAGATTTGTGTGAATGGGGCACATAGAAAACTACTGTTTTCTTCATGCCCTTGCTGTAATTAGCATGGTGTGCAGAAACCTGTCATTCACCCCACATAGTATGAAAAAGTCTGAAGGTTCCATTCACACCAGGAGTTGTGAGTGAGTACATGCTCTTCTTACTGTGCGTCGTGTTTAGGACAGCCCATTAATTTCAATGGGCTGCCTTATGCCAAGAAACATGCGAAAAGGTGCCTGCTCCTTTTTTAAAAATCACGTACTGCAGTACCATGCATTTTGCCAAACACTAATGCGTCTGCTGTGCGTCTGTACAGTGGCAGCATGCTTTGTTAGCGTTGCAACAAAGCACATGACTTTCTGCATGTTCCCGCAAAACACTTGTGTGAAGGAAGCCTAAAAAATTTGTAGTGCAAGCTCTGTGAACCATATAGGTACACAAACATTCTACCATAAGGCCCCTTTCACACTGGGGTTGTTGGCGCCGTCAGGGGTAAAGAGAGCGGTGATTTACCGTTGTTTTTGTGGGGGTTTTCAGCCGCTAGTGGGGCAGTTTTAACCCCCGCTAGCTTCCGAAAAAGGGTTAAAACGATCTGCAAAGCTGCACTTTCCCGGCGGTTCAGCAGCAGTGCCCATTCAGTTCTAACCTCTAACCATCTCCTGTATCATGTCTACAGTCTCTGAGGGGGAGTCTGGAGAGGAGTCAAGAGTGGGAGCGCCGCCAGGATGGGGGTCATAGGAGAAGTCAGACATGTGTGGACTATGGAGTGGAGACTATAGGATAAAACCAGAGCCACCAAGCTAGAGCCATCTGACTGAGCCCTGCATGGTGCACCTGAGAGGAGGTCAGTGACAGCACTGCTAGGCCAGTCTAAGAGGGGGGGGGGTTGCTGATGTAAGGGGTGAGTGAATACAATAATGTAAGGGGCACTGATATAAAGCTCTCCCCCTATATTAGTGACCTCCCCTTACCTTATTACTGTATTTACTCTATGGAAGGTGGTCTCTGGTCACCAGAGTTCCCCCCACATCAGAGTTTCTGGCGTTCCCCTTTACATCAGAGTCTGCAGGATTCCCCCTCACAGTGCCAGGGGGAACTCAGTCTGCGGGCCCTGATGTAAGTGGGAACTCTGATGTAAAGAGAAAGCAGTGGACTCTGATATATGGTGGTCTCTGGTCACCAGAGCCCCCCTCTACATCAGAGTTCCCTCTTAGATCATTATCTGCAGCGTTCCCCTTTACATAAGAGTTCCCTTTGACTGTAAGGGGGGATCCTGCAGACTCTGATGTAAGGGGGAACTCTGTGCTGGCCGGGTTATAGTAACCAGTCCTTTATGTCAATGGAGAAATATGTTTTTTTACTTTTGTTTAACCCTAAACACATTGCTAATAGCACTAGATATATGTTTATAGTTTAAATATTGATATTTGCACTGTTTGGCACTGAAAACTGTAATTTTAGGTACTTTTTTGCAGTGCCAGTAAAAAAATGTGGTTCTGTCAGTAAATTTCATTGTTTTTGCCAGTAAAAAATTTGTGCTGTTTGTAAATTTTGACATCCTGCCAGTAAATTTCACTTCGGGAGGTTGGCAACACTGCCATCAGTGCAGGCTATCAGTGTCCACCAGTGCATGCAGTTTATCAGTGCCCATCAGTGCAGCCTCATCAGTGCATATCAATGAAGGAGCAAAATTGCCTGTTTGCAAAATTTTATAACAAACTATGAAACTTTTTTTTTTTCAAAATGTTCCTTTTTTTTGTTTGTGTAGCAAAAAATAAAAACCCTAGTAGTGATTAAATACCACCAAAAGAAAGCTCTATTTGTGTGAAAAAAATGATAAAAATGTAATTTGGGTAAAGTGTGGCATGACCACGCAATTGTCATTCAAAGTGTGTCAGTGCTGAAAGCTGAAAATTGGCCTGGGCAGGAGGGGGGTTTAAGTGCCCAGTAAGCAAGTGGTTAACAAGTTATTTCTCATGAACAGCATATTCATACACATTCTGCTACTCCTCCCGAGTATGGCAATACTATATTTGTGAAACGTTTTCACATTCTAGCCACATAGAGGGGCCCAAAATCAAAGAGAACCTTTCCAGGGGCTTAAATTACACATTTAATTTTCTGATTCAATGATGTTTATTATATATGTTTGTGGAAAACATAAAAACAAATACAAGAGTAACTTTTCCACAGTACAAACTCTGATGACTTATTTATAAAGTATTAAGTACATCTGAATGAAGCGTTACATACAAATAGAAAACGCATATAGATCAAAAGTCATCTATCATGTATAACCAGGTTGACCGTTTTAGAACTAGTCGCAGACTGTCATCTCTTGGCTGTGAACTAATAAACAACTAGTCCATATACTGTGGAAAGTTAGTCATTAGAGGTAAAGATGGGTGTGTTAGAGACTTTGGGCTCCTCAACCTTCCCTTTGAAGATGCCCTTAGAGTTTAAGTCTGGAGACATGCTTGGCCAGTCCATCACCTTTACCCTCAACTTCTTTAGCAAGGCAGTGGTCAATTTGGAGGTGTGTTTAGGATCATTATCATGTTGGAATACTGCCCTGCGGCCCAGTCTCTGAAGGGAGGGGATCATGCTCTGCTTCAGTATGTCACAGTACATGTTGGTATTCATGGTTCCCTCAATGAACTGTAGCTCCCCAGTCCCGGCAGTACTCATGCAGCCCCAGACCATGACACTCCCACCACCATGCTTGACTGTAGGCAAGACACACTTTTCTTTGTACTCCTCACCTGGTTGCTGCCATACACTCTTGACACCATCTGAACCAAATAAGTTTATCTTGGTCTCATTAGACCACAGGACATGGTTCCAGTAATCCATATCCTTAGTCTGCTTGTCTTCAGCAAACTGTTTGCAGGCTTTCTTGTGCATCATCTTTAGAAGAGGTTTCCTTTCAGGATGACAGCCATGCAGGCCAATTTGATGCAGTGTGTGGCGTATGGTCTGAGCACTGAAAGGCTGACCCCCCACCCCTTCAACCTCTGCAGCAATGCTGGCAGTACTCATACGTCTATTTCCCAAAGACAAACTCTGGATATGACGCTGAGCATGTGCACTCATTTTCTTTGGTCGACCATGGCGAGGCCTGTTCTGAGTGGAACCTGTCCTGTTAAACCACTGTATGGTCTTGGCCACAGTGCTGCAGTTCAGTTTCAAGGTCTTGGCAATCTTCTTATAGCCTAGGCCATCTTTATGTAGAGCAACAATTCTTTTTTTCAGATCCTCAGGGAGTTTTTTGCCAGGAGGTGCCATGTTGAGCTTCCAGTGACCAGTATGAGAGAGTGAGAGCGATAACACCAAATTTAACACACCTGCTCCCCATTCACACCTGAGACCTTGTAACACTAATGAGTCACATGACACTGAGGAGGGAAAATGGCTAATTGGGCCCAATTTGGACATTAAGGGGTGTACTCACTTTTGCTGCCAGCGGTTTAAACATTAATTGCTGTGTGTTGAGTTATTTTGAGGGGACAGCATATTTACACTATTATACAAGCTACTCACTACTTTATATTGTAGCAAAGTGTAATTTCTTCAGTGTTGCCACATGAAAAGATATAATAAAACATTTACAAAAATGTGACGGGTGTACTCACTTTTGTGAGATACTGTAAGCCTTTGTTAAGCCACCTCTGGAAGATGTGGGGAGTTTGGCCTGGAGGGAACAGATAATTATTAAAGAGGGAGGCTACAGGTATGTGAGGAGATTTAAGGGGTTAAAGCTTACAAGCTATGCACAAAATTACGCATTTATTTTTCTGACTGCCTATCGCATTTTTGGAGGCCCAGGAGCACCAGGACAGTAGAAGCACCAACAAAATGATCACATTTTGGAATGCAAATACCCCAAGGTATTTTCTAAGAGGCATGGTGAGTCTTATGAACCCTTAATTTTTTGCCACAAATTTTTGGAAAATGCATAATGAAAATGTATTTTTTTACAAAGTTGTCAATTAATAGGTCATTTCTAACACCCGGGCTTACTTGCATCCCAAAACACATTTTACCACTTCGTCCGAGTGTGAACGTTTTTCACATCCTAATCACATAGAGATGCCCAAAACCCAAGGATCATCTGCAGGTTTTCTAGGGGCATAAATTACATATCTAATTTCCTCTAAACCTAATTTCCTCATATATCTATAACATTTTTAGAGGCCCTGGAGCACCAGGACTGTAGAAACACCAACAAAACCACATTTTGGAGAGTAAAGACCCCATAATACTTTTAGGCATGGTGAGTCATTCGAAAGACTTCATTTTTTACTACAAGTTTTTAATATAAAGTATAGAATGAATTTTTTAATTTTTTTCAATACAAAGTTGTCAATTTAATAAGATTTTTTTTTTGCATACAGCATTGGCACACTTAGAATTACCACTCAAAACACATTGTATCTTGTATACCCCACAAATCAACTAATTGTACCAAAACCACTGTAATGGTCGTCTCTGTATAAGAGGTCAGGTAATATAGCTTAGTGAAGCACTCATCAAACTCAATAGGGCCATATAGACCAACGTTTATCGAATGTTGCACATTGTAATGAATTTATCGCTATGAGGCGTTCGAAAGTAAAATTCCTATTCACAGCTTTGGTGATGTCTGATATGTTTATGGCTGTTGTGGATTTCCAGTTGCGTAGGATTAGTAATCTTGTCTCTAGCAGTACATATGTTATGACAGGTCTAAAGTCTGTGTGAAATGTTTCCATGTTTAGGTGGAGAATTGCCATAGCCAGATCTGGAGGTGTGATCATTCCAGTCATAGAGGAGAGCATTCTGAATACTTGGTTCCATATACTTTTCACTGTAGGGCAGTGCCAGAGCATGTGTAGTAGGGTTCCTGTTTGTCCACATGCCCTCCAGTAATGTGGTGAAGTTCCAGGGAAGTAGTTTGCTAATCTATATGGAGTGTAATGCCATCTATTTGCCATTTTGATTGTTAGTTCCCAATGTTTAACACAGTGAGAAGCTTTGTGCATTTCCTTGAATTATTGTTGCCATTGTTCTATTGAGAAGGTAATGCCTAGTTCTTCCTCCCATTTTCCCATTGCTTTAGTTTTTGTAAATGTGAGTTTATCCCTTGTGTTGTTGTAGAAAAAAGATAAGCCTTTTGTGTTACTGTCATCTGTTGAGTAGAATTGCCATATTTTGCAAGGAAGGGTTATATTCGGTCTTGTTTGAGATTTAAGGAAGTGTGTGATTCTCAAACATGTGAACCTCATATCATTCGGAAGGCGGTATTGTGTCATGATCTGATCAGTAGATTTGAGTTGTGAACCATTGTAAAGGTCTGAGATATGTGTGATGCCATTGTATGTCAGGTCCCTGACCGTCAACAGTGGAATGGTTTACTGTCTCTTAACCACTGCCCCCTTTAGCTGCAGAGGCATAAAGAGGCCATAGAACAGTTCCTGTCTTAGAGTGACAACACTCATGTGTGCTTACTCTAACTCTCACTCATGCTGTATTAATGGAGTGTTGTCACTCTAGGCTTCTCTCTCCTGATTTGGACTACTAAATAATCCCCCCTTCCTCCCCTGTAGTGAAGTGCAGTGTTTTGTAAACTAAGTAAACTGGGCAGGATAGATACATGATGGGTCTGATAAGTGCAGAACAAACAGAGAGAGCAGGAAATTATTAGCCCACTGACTTTCTAGCAGGATCAACCTGTATTTTTAACAAACCAAAAGGGAGATAAATAAGACAAGTTTATTGTTAGGATTTACATAGATTTAAGTGTTAATTTGCTGAGACTGTGATGACCAGTTAGTGGCTACTGGCCTGGTCAGAATTCAAGTGAATTGAAAAATATACATAAAGATACAATATACTGTATAGTCTTATCTAGCTAATGCTAAGGAATGCTTGTGGCTAGGGATGAGCCAGCCACCCGCCGGTTCGGTTCGCACCAGAACCTGCGAACGGACCGAAAGTTCGCACGAACGTTAGAACCCCATTGACGTCTATGGGACTCGAACGTTCGAAATCAAAAGTGCTCATTTTAAAGGCTAATTTGCATGGTATTGTCCTAAAAAGGGTTTGGGGACCCGGGTCCTACCCCAGGTGACATGTATCAATGCAAAAAAAACTTTTAAAAACGGCCGTTTTTTCGGGAGCAGTGATTTTAATGATGCTTAAAGTAAAAAAAAAAAGTGAAATATTCCTTTAAATATCGTACCTGAGGGGTGTCTATAGTATGCCTGTAAAGTGACGCGTGTTTCCCGTGTTTAGAACAGTCCCTGCACCAAATGTCATTTTTAAAGGAAAAAATCTCATTTAAAACTGCTTGCGGGTTTAATGTAATGTCGGGTCCTGGCAATATGGATGAAAATCAGTGAGACAAACGGCATGGGTACCCCCCAGTCCATTACCAGGCCCTTTGGGTCTTGTATGGATATTAAGGGGAACCCCGCACCCAAATTAAAATAAGGAAAGGTGTGGGGCCACCAGGCCCTATATACTCTGAACAGCAGTATACAGGCTGTAGGTTTGTTGTTAAGTAGAATCTCTTTGTAATTTTGAACGGGTACATTTTTAACGTGTTTAGCTCCAGCCAAAAAATCTTTTTTAAGCTTTTTGGAAAACATAGGGAAGATTTCACCTCACTTTTTGTCCCAATGGATTGGAAAGCATCAGTGGAAAGGAGAAATGTTTTTCCCATATTAACTCTTACAGGAGAGAATTTCCCTTCCTAGGGGTAGATTTATTCTCACTTCCTGTTGTCTCCTTCCGTTTGCAAGTAGGAGTCGTTTGTAAGTTAGTTGTTTGAAAGTAGGGTCCTGCCCTATATACTCAGCAGAAATTTGGGCCTTAGGTGTTGCTGTGGCCACAACACTGTAAGCCCTCACAGGGCTCTGCTGTGAAATATTAGATCAAGAATTGTAATTACTTGCCCCTGTTGAACAGGAGCTGAAAAATTAGGCCTTAGGCACTGGTGCTGGTGCCACAACACTGCAACCCCTCACAGACACTCTAGTTGGAATGCAGGAACGAGCCCTGCTGCAAAGTATTGCATTAAAATTGTAATTACACGCCCCTGTTAAACAAGGGCTGAAAAATTGGGCCTTAGGCACTGGTGTTGGTGCCACAACACTGCAACCCCTCACAGACACTCTAGTTGGAATGCAGGAACGAGCCCTGCTGCAAAGTATTACATCAAAAATCGTAATTACACGCCCCTGTTAAACAGGGGCTGAAAAATTGTGCCTTAGGCACTGGTGGTGGCACCCAGAACCAAAAATGTTCTTACAAGCTATCAGCGTGATGATTGAGGAGGAAGAGGATAATTACTCAGGGATAGTCACTCAGCATCAGCATAGGCAGTCTTTGAAGGGATCTGAGATTTCAAAAAAATTATTCGGTTACATCAGCATCAGGTGCTTGGTAGCTGGTGGTGATCCAAGACTCATTCATTTTTATGAAGGTCAGTTGATCGACCGAGTCAGTGGACAGACGCACCCTGTGATCGGTTACCACGCCTCCAGCAGCACTGAATGTGCGTTCCGAAAGAACGCTGGATGCAGGACAGGCCAGTAGCTCAATTGCATACTGTGCAAGCTCTGGCCAGTGATCCATCCTCAAGACCCAGTAACCCAGAGGATTTTCGGTGGGAAAGGTGTCCAAGTCTGATCTTGCCCCTAGGTATTCCTGCACCATGTAAAACAGACGCTGGCGATGGTTGCTGGAACCGATCATACCTTGGGGCTGCGGACCAAAAAATTGTCTGAACGCATCGGTCAGACGGCCACCTTCTCCACCGCTCCTTCTTTGACTGACCGAAGCCTCAGCAACACGTTGTCCAGAAACAGGAGTTTGTAACCTCCCAGTCTCTGGGAACGCGTTGCACAGACCTTTCTGCAAGGCCTCCCGAAGATGTTTCATCCTCTGCTCCCTCTGCGATGGCAAGATAAGGTCCGCAACCTTACCCTTGTAACGTGGATCAAGGAGGGTTGCCAGCCAGTATTGGTCCTTCTCCTTGATACCACGAATACGAGGATCCTTACGCAGGCTTTGCAGGATCAGGGAGGCCATGCAGCGTAGGTTTGCTGAGGCATTCGGTCCGGAGTCCTCTGGGTCACTAAGGACGACATGGTCCGCAGCCACCTCCTCCCAGCCACGTACAAGTCCATGTGTTTCTTGGGACTGATCCCTTAAAGACTGCTGCTGATGCTGAGTGCCAGGCTCCACCTCCATACTGACACAATCTTCCTTCTCCTCCTCTTCCTCCTCGTCCTCTTCCTGTGTGATCGGCGGGCACGCAGGAACACTGTCTGGATAAAGGGGGCCTTGAGAGCTAAGGAAGTCCTCCTCTTCCTGCCTCTGTTCTGCCTCAAGTGCCCTGTCCATTATTCCACGCAGCGTGTGCTCCAACAGGTGGACAAGGGGGACAGTGTCACTGATGCATGCACTGTCACTGCTCACCATCCTCGTGGCCTCCTCAAATGGTGACAGGACAGTGCATGCATCCCTGATCATGGCCCACTGGCGTGGGGAAAAAAAACCAAGCTCCCCTGACCCTGTCCTGGTGCCATAGTCGCACAGGTACTCATTGATGGCCCTCTGCTGCGTGTGCAGCCGCTGCAGCATGGCCAACGTTGAGTTCCACCTGGTGGGCATGTCACAGATTAGGCGGTTCTTGGGCAGGTTAAACTCCTTTTGGAGGTCCGTCAGCCGAGCACTGGCATTATATGACCGGCGGAAATGCACACAGACTTTCCTGGCCTGCCTCAGGACATCCTGTAAGCACGGGTACCTGCCCAAGAACCGCTGCACCACCAAGTTAAGGACGTGAGCCAAACAGGGCACATGGGTCATTTGTCCCTGTCGGAGGGCAGAGAGGAGGTTGGTGCCATTGTCGCAAACCACCATTCCTGCCTTAAGTTGGCGTGGCGTCAACCACCTCTGAACCTGCCCCTGCAGAGCTGACAGAACCTCTGCCCCAGTGTGGCTCCTGTCCCCCAAGCACACCAGCTCAAGCACCGCATGGCATCTTTTGGCCTGCGTACTTGCGTAGCCCCTTGAACGACTACGGAGCACCGCTGGTTCCGAGGAAGAGGCCATGGAGGAAGAAGAAGAGGAGGGGGTGGAGGAGAGAGGTGTGTCACAATCATTAGCATTTTGGAGGCATGGTGGCGGAACAACCTCCAACACTACTGCACCTTGTCCTGCATCCTTCCCAGCTGCCAGCAGAGTCACCCAATGCGCCGTGAAACTTAGGTAACGTCCCTGTCCATGCCTGCTGGACCATGAGTCAGCGGTAATATGCACCTTACCGCTGACCGCCCTGTCCAGCGAGGCATGGACATTGCCTTCCACATGCTGGTAGAGAGCCGGAATCGCCTTCCGTGAGAAAAAGTGGCGTTTGGGTACCTGCCACTGAGGAACCGCACATTCCACAAACTCACGGAAGGGGGCAGAGTCTACCAACTGAAAAGGCAGCAGTTGAAGTGCTAGCAATTTTGCCAAGCTAGCATTCAACCGTTGGGCATGTGGATGGCTGGTAGCAAACTTCTTTCGGCGGTGCAGCAGCTGGGGCAGGGAAATTTGCCTGGTACAATCTGACGTCGGTGTACCAAAATCAGATTGCCCACAAGTACGTGGCTGTGACACACCTAATTCTACACCTTCATTCCTCTCAGTGCAGGTCTCAGAGAGGACTGAAGGTCTAGTGAGGTTGGAAATCTCAGCTGATGAGGAGCAAGCAGAGGTCCTCTTTGTTCTTTGGTGTGGGTCTTTTAGATACGCTTGCCAACGAACTGCATGGCAGGTCAACATATGTCTGGTCAAGCATGTGGTACCCAAGCGGGAGATGTTTTGGCCACGCGAGATACGCTTGAGACATATGTTGCAAATAGCAGCGGTGCGATCTGATGCACTCGTCTCAAAAAAGGCCCACACCAAAGAACTTTTTGAATAACGCGCAGAGACTGCAGCGCCCTGCACTTGTGGAGCTTTGGGGTGTGATGCAGTCAATGTGCTGCCCTTAGGCTGGCCCCTGGAGGGCATCCTGCCTCGTTGGTGATGTGCCACCTCCTCCTCCTCCTCCTCTCTCCTATCAGGCACCCACGTTGAGTCAGTGACCTCATCATCCCCTCCCTCCTCATCACTGGAGCAAACCTGGCAGTATGCTGCAGCAGGGGGAGCATGACTGCCAGATTGCTGTCCTTCTTGGGCACCCCCTCTGTCCGTGCTCGTGTTACTGCCTTCATCGAGCTCAGTATCATCATCAGAGCCTTCCAAACGCTGGGCATCCTCCTGGAGCATGTATCCAACACTGTGGTCAAACAGTTCGAGGGACTCCTCAGGAGGACATGGTGGGGCTAGGGAAGGAGTCACTGATGACATTGAGCCGAGGGAAGAGGCCGCTGCTTTGCCAGACAAAGTACCCTGGGCATGGGTGAGAGAGGATGAGGAGGATGAGGACGGCTTGGTCATCCACTCGACCAAGTCTTCCGCATGTTGCGGCTCAACATGGCCAGCTGCCGAAAAAAAGGCCAAGCGTGTCCCATGGCCACGTGCTGATGAGGATGCACCGTCTCCACGACCAGCACTAGACACAGAGCCTGCTTGCCCTCTCTTATTGGCTTGTGACTGTCTGCCTCTCCTTCTTGGCCTTCCAGACATACTAATGGCCTGTAGCTGCACTAAGCTGGGATATATATATATATATATATATATATGTACTGATACTGCAGCTAGCAAAATCAACTGCCTGCCTGTAGTATGAGAACACCACCAACCTTCTACAGGTAGCTTTAGCTGAACACTGTGAGGTGGACGCACCCCACTAACTTGTAGGTTTAGCAGAACACTGTGAGCAGGACGCACTGCACTAACTGTAAATAGTCTAGCTGCCTGACTGTGGTACTAATAGGATCAAAAGAACACCAGCAATTTTCTTCAGGTAGCTGTATTTACTGTAACAAGACAAGCCTGCCTGTCAGTAAGAAGATAACAGAAACGGATCTAGCTGAACACGGTGAGCAGGACGCACCCCACTAGCTTGTAGGTTTAGCTGAACACTGAGGTGGACGCACCCCACTAACTTGTAGGTTTAGCTGAACACTGTGAGCAGGACGCACCCTACTAACTTGTAGGTTTAGCAGAACACTGTGAGCAGGACGCACTGCACTAACTGTAAATAGTCTAGCTGTCTGACTGTGGTACTAATAGGATCAAAAGAACATCAGTAATTTTCTTTAAAATACTGTAACAAGACAAGCCTGCCTGTCAGTAAGAAGATAACAGAAATGGATCTAGCTGAACACTGTGAGCAGGACGCACCCCACTAGCCTGTAGGTTTAGCTGAACACTGTGAGGTGGACGCACCCCACTAACTTGTAGGTTTAGCTGAACACTGTGAGCAGGACATACCCCACTAACTTGTAGGTTTAGCAGAACACTGTGAGCAGGACGCACTGCACTAACTGTAAATAGTCTAGCTGCCTGACTGTGGTACTAATAGGATCAAAAGAACACCAGCAATTTTCTTTAAAATACTGTAACAAGACAAGCCTGCCTGTCAGTAAGAAGATAACAGGAACGGATCTAGCTGAACACTGTGAGCAGGACGCACCCCACTAGCTTGTAGGTTTAGCTGAACACTGTAAGGTGGATGCACCCCACTAACTTGTAGGTTTAGCTGAACACTGTGAGCAGGACGCACCCCACTAACTTGTAGGTTTAGCAGAACACTGTGAGCAGGACGCACTGCACTAACTGTAAATAGTCTAGCTGCCTGACTGTGGTACTAATAGGATCAAAAGAACACCAGCAATTTTTTTCAGGTAGCTGTATTTACTGTAACAAGACAAGCCTGCCTGTCAGTAAGAAGATAACAGGAACGGATCTAGCTGAACACTGTGAGCAGGACGCACCCCACTAGCTTGTAGGTTTAGCTGAACACTGTGAGCAGGACGCACCCCACTAACTTGTAGGTTTAGCAGAACACTGTGAGCAGGACACACTGCACTAACTGTAAATAGTCTAGCTGCCTGACTGTGGTACTAATAGGATCAAAAGAACACCAGCAATTTTCTTCAGGTAGCTGTATTTACTGTAACAAGACAAGCCTGCCTGTCAGTAAGAAGATAACAGAAACGGATCTAGCTGAACACTGTGAGCAGGACGCACCCCACTAGCTTGTAGGTTTAGCTGAACACTGTGAGGTGGACGCACCCCACTAACTTGTAGGTTTAGCTGAACACTGTGAGCAGGACGCACCCCACTAACTTGTAGGTTTAGCAGAACACTGTGAGCAGGACGCACTGCACTAACTGTAAATAGTCTAGCTGCCTGACTGTGGTACTAATAGGATCAAAAGAACACCAGCAATTTTCTTCAGGTAGCTGTATTTACTGTAACAAGACAAGCCTGCCTGTCAGTAAGAAGATAACAGAAACGGATCTAGCTGAACACTGTGAGCAGGACGCACCCCACTAGCTTGTAGGTTTAGCTGAACACTGTGAGGTGGACGCACCCCACTAACTTGTAGGTTTAGCTGAACACTGTGAGCAGGATGCACCCCACTTACTTGTAGGTTTAGCAGAACACTGTGGGCAGGACGCACTGCACTAACTGTAAATAGTCTAGCTGCCTGACTGTGGTACTAATAGGATCAAAAGAACACCAGTAATTTTCTTTAAAATACTGTAACAAGACAAGCCTGCCTGTCAGTAAGAAGATAACAGGAACGGATCTAGCTGAACACTGTGAGCAGGACGCACTGCACTAAATGTAAATAGTCTAGCTGCCTGACTGTGGTACTAATAGGATCAAAAGAACACCAGTAATTTTCTTCAAAATACTGTAACAAGACAAGCCTGCCTGTCAGTAGGAATATAACAGGAACGGATCTAGCTGAACACTGTGAGCAGGATGCACTGCACTAAATGTAAATAGTCTAGAAGATAACAGGAACGGATCTAGCTAAACTGAATACAGTGTATATATATATATATATATATATATATATATATATATATGCAACACCTGGGATGCATATATATACACAATACACTTTAAGTGCAGCTAACTGACTGACTGTCCTGCCTAATCTAGCTAACTCAAATGAAATGACACTGTCTCTCTCTCTCTAAGCACACCGGAACACACTGCACAGGGCCGCCGTGCAGGCGGCCTTATATAGTGTGGGGCGTGTACTAAATCCCCTGAGCCATAATTGGCCAAAGCCTCCTTGGCTTTGGCCAATTATGGCTCTCTGTTAAGGCGGCGCTGTGATTGGCCAAGCATGCGGGTAAAGGTGCATGCTTGGCCAATCATCAGCAAGCAATGCACTGCGATGCCGCAGTGAATTATGGGCCGTGACGCGCCACATGAATTTGGCGCGAACAGCCCATATCGTTCGCAATTCGGCGAACGATCGAACAGCCGATGTTCGAGTCGAACATGGGTTCGACTCGAACACGAAGCTCATCCCTACTTGTGGCAAGCACAGCATTCAAAAAATAGCATAAACTAAAATGGATGCATTCACTGTGCACTGCAGCATGTGATCATCTCCTAAACGGATGCAAATGAGCTTGCCACAAACACCGTCTGTGGACTTTTTTTTTGCAATTTTTAAAAAAATGCTGACATTCCAATTACATGATAAAATCTATGACCACATTTTTCTTTTTACGATGCATTAAGGGTTGTACTGTATTGTAGTTGCCCCTTACCACATCAAAAGATTTCACGCTTCACTTCATCAGTAACTCTGTCAGAGACAACCTGCTGTGAGCGGATGGATGGAGCTGAACCGAAGGTTCCTTTTTCTTTCAAGGTAACTAAACATAAAGATATATAAGTGATAGGGTTATAAAGTTCATCTCTGTGTATAATGTGCATGTTCTATAAAATTCACTAAACTATATAAAAAAAAAAAAGAAACTAATATATTACCTGTGACAGAAGTATGCAGATCTGTTTAACCACTTAAGCCCCGGACCATTTGGCTGCCTAAAGACCAGGGGACTTTTCACAATTTGGCACTGCGCTGCTTTAACTGGTAATTGTGCAGTCATGCAATGCTGTACCCAAACTAAATTTTTTAAATTATGCATCCCACCCCTGATGACTGGCAAGAAGCCAAGAAACGCGTCGGGTTCGCAAACTAAGGATGCCCTATCAAGCCTAAATCATATCCCTGACATTTATCAATTTTTTATGGAGTTTTCTCATTTCATGCGATTTTGTGATTTTGATTGGCGATTTTAATTCATGTATTTCTGTTATGAATTGCATATATGTATGTCCATTGATTTGTTTTACACTACTGAGTCTTCAATGATTGTTACTGCTAATATGCTTATATATCAATTCATGCGACTATGTCTGTATCTATACTACTTTATTGGTACTGTATGCATCAAAATCATGGACTTGACTATAAATTAAATCCAATCATTTTACCTACTCACATGTATTCATTATTATTATACTTTCAATTGACATGCTTCATTTAAAGTCCCACTTGCCCCTCTCTTTTTCTTTTATAAATAGAACTTTCTTTTGATGGTATTTGATTGCCTCTGCGATTTTTATGTTTTGCGATATAAACGGAAAAAGACCGAAAATTTTGAAAAAAAAAATGATATTTTCTACTTTTTGTCATAAGAAAAATCCAATAAACTCAATTTTAATCATACATTTAGGCCAAAATGTATTCAGCCATATGTCTTTGGTAAAAAAAATGTCAATAAGTGTATATTTATTGGTTTGTACAAAAGTTATAGCGTCTACAAACTAGGGTACATTTTCTGGAATTTACATAGCTTTTAGTTTATGACTCTCATTTCTTGAGGTGCTAAAATGGCAGGGCAGTACAACCCCCCCCCCCATTTTGGAAAGGACATGACCCCATTTTGGAAAGTAGACACCCCAAGGAAATTTCTGAGAGGCATGTTGAGACCATTGAATATAAATTTTTTTGTCCCAAGTGATTGAATAATGAAAAAAAAATCTTTTTACAAAAAGTTGTCACTAAATTATATATTGCTCACACATGCCATGGTTATATGTGGAATTGCACCCCAAAATACATTTTGCTGCTTCTCCTGAGTACGGGGATACCACATGTGTGGGACTTTTTGGGAGCCTAGCCACATACGGGGCCCCGAAACCCAAGCACTGCCTTCAGGATTTCTAAGGGCGTATGTTTTTGATTTCACTCCTCACTACCTATCACAGTTTTGAAGGCCATAAAATGCCAAGATGGCACAACCCCCCCCCCCCAAATGACCCCATTTTGGAAAGTAGACACCCCAAGCTATTTGCTGAGAGGCATGTTGAGTCCATGGAATATTTTGTCACAAGTTGCGGGAAAATGACAAACTTTTTTTTTTTTTTTTGCACAAAGTTGTCACTAAATGATATATTGCTCACACATGCCATGGGCAAATGTGGAATTACACCCCAAAAATACATTATGCTGCTTCTCAAGAGTACAGAGATACCACATGTGTGGGACTTTTTGGGAGCCTAGCCGGGTACGGGGCCCTGAAAACCAAGCACTGCCTTCAGTCTTTCTAAGGGCGTCAATTTTTTATTTCACTCCTCACTACCTATCACAGATTTGAAGGCCATAAAATGCCAAGATTGGACAAAACCCCCCCTAAATGACCCCATTTTGGAAAGTAGACACCCCAAGCTATTTTCTGAGAGGCATGTTGAGTCCATGGAATATTTTATATTTTGCCACAAGTTGTGGGAAAAATGACAAACTTTTTTTTTTTTTTTTTTTGCACAAAGTTGTCACTAAATGATATATTGCTCAAACATGCCATGGGCATATTGTGGAATTACACCCCAAAATATATTCTGCTGCTTCTCCTGGGTACGGGGATACCACATGTGTGGGACTTTTTTATGTTCCAAAAAACATAAATTCTTGCTGTGAGAAGAGAAAAGCGTGCTTGCTCCACCACCATGAAATCAGACTGGCCGCTTACTAGAAACTCATGATCCCCTGTTATAGAGGATCAGAGAAAGCTGTTTGTTAATACTGCTTCGAACCACGATCAATGGATCAGAAACCTTATACCAAGATGGGACATCAAAGACTGCAGGGTCAGTCTTTAGTGCTGTGCCATTTTGAATATGGCCACTAGGTGGCCACCATGCTTTTCATTGACATGTCTCCTTATGTCTTTTTTAAGCCGGTTCCTGTCTGTGACATGGATCATGCTGCTAGATGGGACCTATTTGTTTAGGATTATTTTGAGGCTTTTTTGCCTTTATTTATTTATACAATATGGGTATGACTTCTGTGTGTTTGTAAGGATACACAGCTCTATTACCTATAGTTTATTTTATTTCTATTTTCTATTTTCATTCATATATCTTTTTGCAATTTTTAACATGGCCACCGGGTGGCCTTTGTTTATTTTATCTTTAGAATGTCCCCTTATGCTTAAGTCAATTCATGTCCGGTCTGTGACACGGATCGCACTGGTTGACTTGATAATTTTAGTAATTTGTTGACATTTTATTCCTTTTTTGGGGTACCTATCTCCATATGAGTTCTATGGTTCCCAGATACCTGACCTCATACCCCCTTCCAGCCAGCGGCTTATTGCAATTTATGATTAATTCTTTCTCCAGTGATTGTGCACACACTTGCGCACCTGACACCACTCAGGGTCTGGGATTATCCAATCTGGGTAGGCTCGCTGATGATTCGGCAGTCACAGTGAGGCTTGGTTTAGTGAGGCACCAATCAGCGCTTGGGACTTTTTAATTTTTTGTGCAAGTCTGCCGATGGAGTGTAATTCAAAGCGAGGCTTGGTCAGGCTCTTAGTACTATAAGGGGAGGTGACAAGACGCGCCGCCTGTGTCCCTGGATGATGTGACTCTATCACGAAACGCTGCGTAGGGCAGAGCGACGTGTTCTCGTCACCTCCCATTGCTGCTGTTGTTTCCAGTAGGTCGGGCTGTCTGTGAGCTTCCGGCCGGCGCTCCAGACTACACTACATGCCTACTATTGTCTACTAACATGTGAGTTTAACCTTTTACTTATCCAATAAAGTTAATAATTTTACACTATATGGAGCCTTTTTTTCCTTCTATGACCGTATCTGCAATGCTGTGGTCTGATGTCTGAGTACCTGTCAGTGTGAACATCTTTAGCCTGACCCTGCAGTCTTTGATGTCCCATCTTGGTATAAGGTCTCTGATCCATTGGTCGTGGTTCGAAGCAGTATTAACAAACAGCTTTCTCTGATCCTCTGTAACGGGGGATCATGAGTTTCTGGTAAGCGGCCAGTCTGATTTCACGGTGGTGGAGCAAGCTCGCTTTTTTCTTCTCACAGCAAGAATTTATGTTTTTTGGAACTTTTTTAAGATACTTTTATATCACTTGGGTGATTTATTTTTTATACATGGACTTTTTATTATATCTTTGAACATTTTATTTTTGGATTGATTATTCATTTGACATGTGTTTTGTATATTATGTATACACTAAAGGGGAACTCTTCACTTAGTTCTAAATATTTGGTTTGGTGATGATGTGTATGATCACCAATCTGTTTTAGCGCGATTCAACCCCCCTTTTTTCTTATTTAATTTCACTGTGTTTGTGTTACATAGATGAATCGCGGCTATATTTGTTATTGTTTATGTATTTCACCGTAACGCAGTTATTCCCCTCATTTTTCTTATTGGTTTTCGGGGTCCCGTACGCGGCTAGGCTCCCAAAAAGTCCCACACATGTGGTATCCCCATACTCAGGAGAATCAACAGAATGTATTTTGGGGTGTAATTTCACATATGCCCATGTCATGTTTGAGCAATGTATCATTTAGTGACAACTGTGCAAAAAAAAACTGTCTTTTTCCCGCAACTTGTGTCAAAATATAAAATATTCCATGGACTCGACTTGCCTCTCAGCAAATAGCTTGGGGTGTCTACTTTCCAAAATGGGGTCATTTGGGGGGGTTTTGAACTGTCCTGGCATTTTATGCACAACATTTAGAAGCTTATATCACACATTACCCACTCTTCTAACCACTTGAAGACAATGCCCTTTATGACACTTTTTGTTTACATGAAAAAATATTTTTTTTGCAAGAAAATTACTTTGAACCCCCAAACATATTTTTTTTTTATTAAAGTAAAGGCCCTACAGATTAAAATGGTGGGTGTTTCATGTTTTTTTTTTTACACAGTATTTGCGCAGCGATTTTCCAACCCCTTTTTTTTGGAGAAAACACACTTTTTTAAATTTTAATGCACTAAAACACGCTATATTGCCCAAATGTTTGATGAAATAAAAAAGATGATCTTAGGCCGAGTACATGGATGCCAAACACGACATGCTTTAAAATTGCACACAAACGTGCAGCGGCGACAAACTACATACATTTTTAAAAGCCTTTAAAAGCCTTTACAGGTTACCACTTTAGATTTACAGAGGAAGTCTACTGTTAAAATTACTGCCCTCTGACCTTTGTGGTGATACTTCACATGCATGGTGCAATTGCTGTCTACATATGACACCAGACTGATGCTTGAGTTCGCCTTTGCGCAAGAACAGGGGGGTTCTGGGGTGCTTTTTTTTTAATGATCTATTTTGCTTTTTTATTTTATTTTTAAACTGTTCCTTTCTTTTTTTATCATTTTTATTGTTATCTCAGGGAATGTAAATATCCGCTATGAGAGCAATAGGTAGATAGGTAGTGACAGGTACTCTTAGAATTGGGGTCTATTAGACTCTAGATCTCTCCTCTGCCCTCAAAGTATCTGACCAGACCAAGATCGGTGTGATAAAATGCTTTCCCAATTTCCCAATGGTGCTGTTTACATCCGCCAAAATCGAAGTCATGAAATGCTCGTGGCTTCCGGTTTCTTAGGCCATAGTGATGATTGGAGCCATTCTGGTCTCTGATCGGCTCTATGGTCAGCCAGCGGAACCACCGGCTGCATTCTCAGGTTGCCTGTTGGGACAGGAGAGCCAGAGAAAACCATGGAAGACGGTGGAGGGGACGTTCCCTCCCACTGCTTGTAAAAGCAGTCTAGAGGCTAATTAGCCACTAGGGTTGCTTTTACATGAAAGCCAACTGCTGGCTGAAAAGAATAATACCAAGATGATACCTAAACCCGCAGGCATCATTCTGGTATAACCACTCAAAGTCCAGCAACATACCAGTACGCTGCTGGTCCTTGTTAGGCATATATTGTAATCTTTTTTTTCATGCAGCCTGTGGGCTGAACGAAAAAAAAGAGATTGATCAGTGGGTATGCCCACCATTAGAATACCTCCTTTCATCCACCCACTTCTAATGATGGGCATACATGCACCATTTTGTTTTTAACTGTGGTGGTGAAATTATCTCCTACAGCGCTGGAGTCACGGCTTTATGTATCATGGGAGAAAATGCTGTTGCTGTCAAGATAAATAAATCCGCGCTGCAACTGAATGGCGTACCTGCTAAGCAAATGATGGTTAACAATAAAACAAAGTAACATTACAGTATAACAGTAAGACATACCATACCTGCAAAGCAAATATAAAAAAAAAGCAGAGTAAAGAATAAAACATTTTTTAACGCAATCTGTGCCTAAAATATATGTATGCCGAAGCATGTGGGCATCCGCCCCAAAAGTTAGGAGCAAATCGCTCCTCCACCCCTGCTGCCCCCATGCTTCGGCATATATGCTCTTTTTTTTTAACTGTGGTGGTCAAATCACCTCCTACAGCGCTGGAGTCACAGCTTTATGTATTGTGGGAGCAAATGCTGTTGCTGTCAAGATAAATAAATCTGCACTGCAGCTGAATGGTGTACCTGAAAACAAAAAAATGGTTAACAGTAAAACACAGTAAACAGTAAAGTATAAAAAAATTACATACCTGAAAATCAAACATGATAAAACATAATAACAATAAAACATTGCAGAATAGAATACAGTAAAAAATGAGCAGAACAATAGAGAGAGAATATGGAGAGAGAGAACAATAAAACAACAACTATTTTTGTTTTTTTTATTTTATATATTTTTTGTGTTTTTTTATTTATTATTTTTTTTACACCTTTTATTTTTGTAACTGTAACGGTTGAAACTGTAATGGTTCCAGGTTCGGGTCTCTCAAAATGCGATGGCATCTTGGGAGACCCTGTGAAAGTGTGTCCTAGTCTGTGCAGTGCTGGACCCTATGCTAATACTCCACTAGCGTATGGTAGTGTTCAAAACATTCACCAGTGCAAACACCAGGATTGTCAGGACAGGAGGGACAATAATAGCGGGTGTCACGCCTATATCCGTGCTTGCTGCAAACTTGACATCTTCTTTGGGGGGCTCGTTGGGTAGGGGTACCAGGGAGGACATTAGGAAAATGCCTCTCATGCAGCTGGTTTACTGCATTTGGATTGGGAAGGTGAGGTGAAGCACCGTCTGGAAACAGAAGGGCTCTGACGATCTCTTCCTGGAATTTAAGGAAGGATCCAGTCCACCCTGAAGCTCTGTATAGCACATGAGCGTTCAGCAAAGCCAATTGAAATAAGTATACAGACATTTTTTTGTACCAGCATCTGGCCTTACAGGCAACTAGCTACGGCACCAACAACTGGTCGTTGAGGTCCACCCCTCCCATATTTTGGTTATATTTGTGGACACAGAGGGGTTTCTCCACAACACCAGTCGCCGTAGGAATTTGGACCGTCGTGTCTGCATGAAGGGAAGAAGGAACGAAAACATTCTTGTTATCCCTCCACTTCACAGCGATTAAGTTATTACACTTCAAGCAGGCTCTCTCCCCCAGCCTAAGACGGGATTCTACAAGCCGCTGGGGAAAGCCCCAGAGATTAGATCACATGGTGCCACATGCGCCAATCTGATGTTCAAACAAGTGACTAAAAAGTGGCACACTCGTGTAATAATTGTCCACATACAAATGGTACCACTTTCCGAATAAGGGTGACACCAAGTCCCACACAATCTTGCGAGTGCGCCCTATGTAATCTGGGCAATTCGGAGGCTCTACGTGACTATCTCTTCCCTTGTAAACCATAAAACTACATGTATAGCCTGGGGCCCTGTCACAGAGCTTATACGTCTTGACCCTGTATCTGGCATGCTTGCTGGGAAGATACTGTTTGAAAGACAAGCAGCCAGAAAACTTAATCAGGGACTCATCAACGCAGACAACTTGATGGGGAGTAAACAATTCTACAAAACGTTGGTTGAAGTGGTTTAAGAGGGGCCAAATTTTGTAGAGCCGATTGTCAATGTCCATGTCAAGGGATAAGCCCAGAAAGGTCTTAAATTCGGAAACCATAATTGGTTTCCAATCTCTGGCAAGGGAAGACTGGGGATTAGCGGCAGTGAATTGACCAGCATACAAATTACTTTGGTTCACAATAGATCTATAGAGATCTTCAACGAAAAACAGCCAATAAAAATCAAGTGACGTAAAAAAAATCAACTGTTTCCACCTGAATTCCGGGTTGGCCAGTGAATGGGGGAGGTAAGGGTGCTGCAGAAGTGGTGGGTTCCCAATTCGGATTGGCGAATGCAGCAGGAAGGGCACTATGGGCTCAAAAGGCCTGTCTTTGTCTTCTTGATGGCAGCGGGACACTACTTGTGCTTGCCACCTCGCCAGCTTGAACTGCACTTATGGGACTCACCACGTTACCACGTGTTACTGCAGTGCTGGTTTGACTACGACCAGGGTGTACTAGGCCGCTGGTGCTTGCCAGTTCACCAGAAGAATGAGCTGCACTAGTACTTCTCTGCTCCATAGGAGAGCTCTGCGGTTCCTGCACCTCAACAACAGCAGAAGAAGATCGGAGCCTGGTACGCCTGACCTGGGCAGGGACCACAACTCTTTCATCAGAGCTATCTGTCATGGAGCCGCTGTGGTCTACAGGATTGTATTCTGAGCCTGACAGAATCTGACAGATGAATGACTTCCTCTTCACTATCTTTCATGCTCAGAAACGTGTAGGCCTCTTCACTAGTGTACCTTCGATTTGCCATTTTGGCAAATCGAAATTTACTGGTACACTAGTGAGACTCACAGGTATAAAAGCTCCTAGGCTGTCAGCAACTGTAACAAACACTACCAAAAAAACTGTTAGCATTCACAGGGATCAGACCTGACTCTGCGAATGCTGCAATTATGTGTTTAGTGTTTTGTAAGTGACAGTGATCGATCGATACTGCACTTGGGTGAGCTGGGCTGGGCGAGGGGCAAAACGCAGGTGCTAGCAGGTATCTGGGCTGATCCCGCTAACACTGCGTTTTCTGATATCACACGCCGGGCGATCAGGGGGGTTAAACCTTTATTGGGTAATAAACGGCAGGTATAAAAAACAAACTAACTAACCAGCGTCACCCGTGACACTTATACGGTGATCACTGGTGAAAGGGTTAACTAGGGGGCAATCAGGGGGTTAAAACCTTTATTAGGTAGTATATGGGGGTACCAGACGCTATAAAATCATCCCCAAAAAATACATGCTTACTCTGCCCAATGCTAAGTAGCACTTATGACCAAGAACCAGATCCAGATAGCCGCCAGTGAATTATGTTAAAACAATATTTAATTATTGGGGACATAAGGATACTCCAGACAGCTAGGAGAAAAAAGGGAGGATAGAATACCTCAGGGGAGATTCATATACACTATATTACGGAAAGTATTGGGACGCCTGCCTTAACATGCATATGAACTTTAATGGCATCCAAATCTTGGTCCATAGGGTTCAATATTGAGTTGGCCCACCCTTTGGAGCTATAACAGCTTCAACTCTTCTTTCCAGCAGAGTTTAAACTAAGACTAAGGCTGGGATGCCATTAAAGTTCATGTACTTAAATTACTGGGTAATATAGTGTAGCTGAAGTGGCAGTTACTTAAAAATCTAAGTAAAACTGGTATGTATGCTCACATCTGTGAGGTTGCAAGAAGCTCAGCTGGGAATAAAGTAAACCTTTTTCAGGCTTGTGAAGAATACAGTGGGGACGGAAAGTATTCAGACCCCCTTAAATTTTTCACTTTGTTATTTTGCAGCCATTTGCTAAAAACATTTAAATTCATTTTTTTCCTCATTAATGTACACACAGCACCCCATATTGACAGAAAAACACAGAATTGTTGACATTTTTGCAGATTTATTAAAAAAGAAAAACTGAAATATCACATGGTCCTAAGTATTCAGACCCTTTGCTCAGTATTTAGTAGAAGCACCCTTTTGATCTAATACAGCTATGAGTCTTTTTGGGAAAGATGCAACAAGTTTTTCACACCTGGATTTGGGGATCCTCTGCCATTCCTCCTTGCAGATCCTCTCCAGTTCTGTCAGGTTGGATGGTAAACGTTGGTGGACAGCCATTTTTAGGTCTCTCCAAAGATGCTCAATTGGGTTTAAGTCAGGGCTCTGGCTGGGCCATTCAAGAACAGTCACAGAGTTGTTGTGAAGCCACTCCTTTGTTATTTTAGCTGTGTGCTTAGGGTCATTGTTGTGTTGGAAGGTAAACCTTCGGCCCAGTCTGAGGTCCTGAGCACTCTGGAGAAGGTTTTCGTCCGGGATATCCCTGTACTTGGCCGCATTCATCTTTCCCTTGATTGCAACCAGTCGTCCTGTCCCTGCAGCTGAAAAACACCCCCACAGCATGATGCTGCCACCATCATGCTTCACTGTTGGGACTGTATTGGACAGGTGATGAGCAGTGCCTGTTTTTCTCTACACATACCGCTTAGAATTAAGGGCAAAAAGTTCTATCCTGGTCTCATCAGACCAGAGAATCTTATTTCTCACCATCTTGGAGTCCTTCAGGTGTATTTTTAGCAAACTCCATGCGGGCTTTCATGTGCCTTGCACTGAGGAGAGGCTTCCGTCGGGCCACTCTGCCATAAAGTCCCGACTGGTGGAGGGGTGCAGTGATGATTGACTGTCTACAACTTTCTCCTATCTCCTGACTGCATCTCTGGAGCTCAGCCACAGTGATCTGTGGGTTCTTCTTTACCTCTCTCACCAAGGCTCTTCTCCCCCGATAGCTCAGTTTGGCCAGACGGCCAGCTCTAGGAAGGGTTCTGTTCGTCCCAAACGTCTTCCATTTAAGGATTATGGAGGCCACTGTGCTCTTAGGAACCTTATGTGCAGCAGAAATTTTCTTGTAACCTTGGCCAGATCTGTGCCTTGCCACAATTCTGTCTCTGAGCTCTTCAGGCAGTTCCTTTGACCTCATGATTTTCATTTGCTCTGACATGCACTGTGAGCTGTAAGGTCTTATATAGACAGGTGTGTGGCTTTCCTAATCAAGTCCAATCAGTATAATCAAACACAGCTGGACTCAAATAAAGGTGTAGAACCATCTCAAGAATGATCAGAAGAAATGGACAGCACCTGAGTTAAATATATATGAGTGTCACAGCAAAGGGTCTGAATACTTAGGACCATGTGATATTTCAGTTTTTCTTTTTTAATAAATCTGCAAAAATGTCAACAATTCTGTGTTTTTCTGTCAATATGGGGTGCTGTGTGTAGATTAATTAAGAAAAAAATGAACTTAAATGATTTTAGCAAATGGCTGCAATCTAACAAAGAGTGAAAAATTTAAGGGGGTCTGAATACTTTCCGTCCCCACTGTATATCTATCTTATGCAGATAATGAAAGGTCATTCTTAATGCTTGTTGGGTTGTTTTCTAGATGGTCAACTACTAACCAGTATTCGAATCTCAGTACGCAACAAAGAGCGAGACTTATGCCCCCCCCCCCAAAAAATGGAGGTGAACTAAGCAGCGGCACCCCCGGTGAATGAAAAAGAAAACTCTCCAAAACTTCATCTTTCACCATGGGTGCTTCTGCTGACATAACCTCCATTTTTTGGGGCACTATTCTCCCTCTTCATTCATTAATAGTTTATCAGATAACAATCCCCCTGATATGAAATAAGTTAGTTTTTCAAAAATAGAAATAATTAGAATGTATTTTTATCTGTTCTACTTTCCTTCCTGACAACCACCATATTTCTTGCTATGCTCATGCCTTTTCAGTTTACACCTCTATGTTTTTGCTTTTGTTTGCTCCTTAGAAAATAAAAAAAATGTGCTGCATTTTTTATTTTGGTTATCTCATTTGAAATGCAAGTAAGAAAACATTATTTCTAGGTTGTGTATTTATTCTTGCATCCCATTGTTGTTGATGAGAAATCTACTTGTCCAAGGCCACCCTGTCTTTAACTAACTTTTTTGTGTAGTCTTATAGCCACTTATATGTCGTTATAGGATGGTATTTTGAAGAGGGATATCATTGTTATGGCAGCAGCTAGCTACCATAACCCCAGTATCCTCTTCTTCAGCGGGCGGTCCACTTTCAGATAAAAATGGTCTCTGTGGCGGATTCACCGCAAAATCACTTTTATCGACGGCGGGAGAGGGCCCCCCTCCCTCCGTGCTCCGGTGCCCTCCGCCGCTTACCAGAGCCTCCGGCAGTGGCGGAGGCGATCAGGTCCTTTCTCCTGTTGGGTATGGAGACGAGTGAGGGGAAGATGGCCCCACCCATCTCCATACTGTACCATTGCAGGGCAGAAGAGACATCAAAATGTCACTTCAGCCCATACATCTTATAGCAACTTTTTAAAATTTTTTATTTTTTTTTTTAAACAACATTTTTTTTATTGCATTTTAGTGTAAATATTAGATCTGAGGTCTTTTTGACCCCAGATCTCATATTCAAGAGGTCCTGTCATGCTTTTTTTCTATTACAAGGGATGTTTACATTCCCTGTAATAGGAATAAAAGAACAGTATAAAAATAAAAAATAAAAGGTAAAATAAATAAGTAAATTTTTTTTTTTTAAACACGCCCTGTTCCATCGAGCTCTCGTGCAGAAGCGAACGCATGCGTGAGCAGCGCCCCCATATGAAAACGGTGTTCAAACCACACATGTGAGGTATCACCGCGATCGTTAGAGCGAGAGCAATATTAGCCTTAGACCTCCTCTGTAACTCAAAACATGCAACCTGTAGAATTTTTTAAACATCACCTATAGAGATTTTTAAGGGTAAAAGTTTGTCACCATTCCACGAGCGGGCACAATTTTGAAGCGTGACATGTTGGGTATTAATTTACTCAGTGTAACATTATCTTTCACAGTATAAAAAAATTGGGCTAAGTGTATTTTTTCCAAAAAAAAGTGCGCTTGTAAGACCGCTGCGCAAATATGGTGTGACAGAAAGTATTGCAACCACCACCATTTTGTTCTCTAGGGTGTTAGAAAAAAATATATAATGTTTGGGGGTTCTAAGTAATTTTCTAGCAAAAAAAAATGTTTTTAACTTGTAAACACCAAATCTCAGAAAGAGGCTCGGGGCTTAAGTGGTTAGGGATGTATTGTGTGCATGCTCTTTCTGTTGATATTGCTAGAAAAATAAATGTGATTTAGCTTTAGACACAAGCAAGAGTGTTCCTTCTGACAGTATTAAATAGCTGTTGGTAAACCAATATTCTGGTGTCCAGCACATGTCTGAAAACAAGTACATGATTGAAACCTAATATCTGTTTCATGTATCGGTACAAATTGATTCTCCTTGATGTATCCGTTGTGCCTTTTTTCTTGGATGTTTTCTGATGTTCCCTGTATTAATCAGTCCAGTTATTTCTGTTGGTATTGCTCTATAGTTCCATCCTCAGTGTACTGATGGTTTGTTTTTCTTTCAAGATCAGAAGTCTTGGGTGATAATATCTGACATAACAAGCATAACTGCATGATCATAAAAAAGTGAAAAAATTGGGAAACTTAAGTGTCTTGTTTCTCCATGTATTATTTAATGAATTTTCCAAATGATGATAATCTCCAATGCAGACGGTAGAAAAGGAAATACAAACATCTGATCTGGTTTTATGTGCACAAATTGCAATATTTTACAAAATGCTGTAGTAATAATGAACTATAAAATACACCACAGCCTAACCCCATTTTCATTCTAGAATAATTACAAAACAGGTTTGCTGCAAATAAAATGAAAAATGTAATATCCACAATAAAATATGTAATTATGATTAATTCTGGTGCCTGTGCAATTCTGGGCTGTGATTACACATATCTAAGACAGGACAGCCCCCAGCAGCACCTCTCACTATGTGACTTTTATAAAGTTACAATGTTGCAGTCTTATCCTTGGCTAAGAGAAAAGTAAGGAAACACTTTCTCCTTTGTACAGCAGAATGATGACATAACCTCAGCCTAGGCAAAGCTTCGACATTAACTATGAGAGATACTGTTTGTTTTTCTTAATTATACTTTTACTGTATGTAACGACACCCCAAGTATGAAAGGGGTTAAAGTCGTTTAGGACATTCCATACCCAAACACAAAGGCAGCTACCAAACACATTAATCAGCCAAACAAGGAACACATACAAATAATTCTCCCCCAAATTCGAGACAAGGCTCTGTCTTGAGGTTCAAGCAGGAATGAATCTTTATTCAAAAACATGTTATACAGATCCCACTTCAAAACACTTCCCCCTACCCTTGGAAAACAGGGCAGGTTAAACTGTCCAATGACAATGGACACACAGGTCAGGTGTGTTTAACGCCTCATCAGTACACAGTCTTATCAGCAGGGAGAGCTGTTGGAGGAATCCCCCCCTCCCTCCATAGAGTAATGCCCTGTACACACGGTCGGATTTTCTGACGGAGAAAGTGCGATTGGATTGAATTTCCGACACACAAAGTTTGAGTGCAGGATATAAAATTTTCCGACAACAAAATCCGATCCTTTAAATTCCGATCGTGTGTAGACAAATCCGACAGACAAAGTGCCACGCATGCTCAGAATAAATTAAGAGATGAAAGCTATTGGCTATTTCCCCATTTATAGTCCCGGTGTACGCATTCGGAACTATCAGATTTTTCGACAACTTTGTGCGACCGTGTGTATGCAAGACAAGTTTGAGCCAACATCCGTCGGAAAAAATCTGATGGATTTTGTTGTCGAAATGTCCGATCAACGTGCGATCGTTTGTACAGGGCGCTACACATCCTGTGATATCCAAGGCAGACAGACACAATAGAACATTGGAATACAGCCCCACCCCAAACTAGCACAGCAAATAGTACACAACACAATGAGACAGCACACATTATATATACATATATACATCATTGAGTTTGACTAGCACAGATCTTAGTGGGGTTCTCATTCACCTTGTGCCCCTATTAGTGACTCCCATCACAGTGGCATATCAAGGGTCCCCAGAGTCTGTGTGTCTTGGGGGACATGGACCTGAATCTAAAGTAATGCCGCCTCAAGGGTCCCCAGGCATACAGCTCACAAAGAGCACCGTTCCCCCAAATGCCAGGGCCCATAATCGGTTGGCAAGAGGCTGGCATTCAGTCCCCTCCAAAAGCCTCTGTCCCGGCTAGGTCTGTCGCACTGTACATTTCAAGATTTTATGCACTTAAGCTTGTAGAATTCTCACTACCTCTTGGCTCCAGAGAACTATTTGTATTGTACATGCACGTGATTTTAGACTGGACAGATGGACTGACCAGCCTACTTCCCTGCCATTGCAAATGATTTACAGAGTTTTTCAGCAGGATACAAGTAATATGTGAAAAGTCTGATGCCTCCAATTCAGGGGTTTTAAAGATTTGGAAAGAAAAAAACTTAGGCAAACAAAAAAGGGAGATCCAGTTTAGCACCCCTATTTCTGAACAATATGCTTCATTCCCAATGCCAAATATACAGCAGAATGTATAGAATGTATGGGATATATAAAGCAGAGCATAGCATACAGAGAATCTCAGTGTGGAGTATATATCATACAGCACAGTATACAGAGTGTAACTATATCATTTACAATGTGCAATGTGCACTGCTGTGAATTACACAATTTATAGTACAATGTGCAAGGTAGAGTTGTGTGTAGTATGTAACACACCATGTGCACATTAGAAAGTATACAACACAGTGTAGAGAATACTGTGCATATTATACAATACATGGCATAATGCATGATGTAAACAGTGAAGCTGTGAGCAGTATAGAATTCAAAGTACAGAGTACTGTGGAGTGGTGTGGCCTAATTAACACACAGTGTAGGGAGTAGAACAGTGTGTCATATACAATATATGGCACTATGTAGAGAGGGGAGAAAGATGGAGTGCATAATGTACAGAGAGTAGATATCGGAGTGTTGTGCAGTATGCAATGCACAGAGAGTGAGTAGTGAGATGCACACAGAAGACTGTTGTCACATACTTCCTAAAGAGTAATCTACTGTATATGAGTGTAAGAATCCTCCACAAGCCAGTCGACTGGCTTCTCTCTTTATACTATATGGGATAGTAATACAATATAAGATGTAAGAACTGTGAGGGTGAACTACAATGTGTGATAATAGTGCAGGAGCCCCTAGTCTAAATGTAGTGCTGCTAGGCTGTAGTCAGTCTGAGTTCTAATTGATATTACATATTTCCTCAGGGTTTCTTTGCTCAGCATTATTGTTTCCTTCTGCCTGCTGTTGGGGAGTGTCCCTAGTAATAGTGTAAGGCCTCTTTCACACGGGTGGCTATTCTGCCGCTGTTAAAAGCATGTTGTGTTATTTTGAAATTCCAAGACTCCAGGCACAGTGATCACTTGTAGTTGTATATTGTGATTAGCAGCGTTTACTTGTGTTTACATGTGGCTGTGTTTAGCTGCGGTGGAACATTCTTTTCATTTGTGATGTGCTTCCTGTTGTTTTTCTTTCCTCGTTACCCTTGCTATCCTCAGAAGAAATAGTGCACTGTGATTACCTGCGATTATTTGCAGATAGCTGCACTAAATCGGTCCTAGACACAGTCAAATTTATTTTTTCTAACCGCACAAAACCCCATGTAATTAAACCGTTGCTAAACACAGTGTGTGAATGGGGCCACAGGAAAGTGTGTGTGAGTTTAAGGTGCGGTAGATAACTTCACCTATCCACAGCTAAAAGCTGAATTCTATCCACCCATGTAAAAGGGGCTTTAGAAGATCCAATAACCTAAGTTATAAATATTTATGTCTCCCTGGCTAACCGCTAAGAGGTTTATTGCCGGTGATACATGCTGGGAAAATATATAAATATTTATGTTGATTGTGGAAAACTTTCTTGCCTCCCAGATTCCGCCTGCTGAGGAACCAGGTGTACCTGTGTGTTTTTTCCTTCCAGGCCTGCTTTCAGAGGAGGGAATGTGTGCTAGAGATAAGCTAGAGATAAGCCTAACCTGGGGCCTGAAGCTTCCTGCTGGATGGCATATCCAGCAGAGGAAATGCAGGAAGGTGATATATTGGAGCACTAGGGGTGAAACCTTATTTGCCAAAGAGTGTCAGGAAGAGCTGAGTAGAAGTTGTGGACATCGCAGGAAGTTCTGTTGGCTTATAAAAAGAGTATGTGTGTTGCATTGAAGCTGCTCTACAGTCTGCAGCATATAAAGGTGTCTTGACTGTTAGTAGCAATACCCACATTTGTGGTCTTTTTCAGTATACTGTGTACTAACCTATCTCTCTCCCTAGATTTATTGGCTATATTAAACTATGTTAAATCTTATTATAGTGAGAGCTGCATGATTTTTGTCACCCAACAAGAGTCAAGAATTGCACTCTAAGGGAAATACTAGCCCACCAAGCCATCTGGGGATCCTCCACCACTGCCTAGGGGTAAGAGGCTGTTAAAATAGGGATTTTTGAGTAAGCTTGTGTAAGTTAATTTGTGTAGGTAAGTTTTGTGTATATGTAGCGCCACCCCCAAAGGAGCCACTTGGTGATTTTGGGTTCTCTGTTCTGCTTCTCAACTCCAAGAATGGCCTCAGTCCCTTTGGCACACCTGGTTAGTTATAAAATTTCTGCAAACACTTTCAAAAATGCAAGTGAAGAAAGTATCAATATCCTGGCTGTGGATTGATATCAGAAACAGACAGACGCAACTGGTAGTGATAAATGAGCTGAATATATTATCACGGTTTAAAGCATATGGAAACTTACAACACGTTTAAACCTTGCTGCAAAGACATAATATATTAGAAAAGATAACCTTCAATGCTTAGCAACTATAAGTATAGAAAAGGCAGTAATCTATATGTCCTTAACACAGGCACTGAGAGGGAAGAGAGAAGACTGGTCCACTTCTCAGCTCCTTCTGGGCTGCAAACTCCCTTAAGAGGCAAACATACAAAGAAAAGAAATAGGTTACACAAGTACAGTAAGCACAGTTCTGTAACGTTACAGGTCCTTAGGTGAAGAATAGTAATGTCTTCTGCTGGCAAACGGTGGGACACTTGTTTTAAGAGTAGGTTTAAACAAGCTTGCATGGAGCAGTAATCATCTAGAATGTTCCGTTGGGTAGTGATTTAAAAGAACAAGCTACTAGAGATGGCAACTACAAACAAGCATCCCGTGACACTAAAAAGGGAAATTGGTGTCTGCATGCAGTGTCAGTATTGTGTCAAGAAGGATGTTGGGTTTGCACCCACTCACCTGTCCTCTGTGCAATGACACAAAACAATAATCCCAGGTGCTGGTTCAGGTTCCTGATGCTCCTAGTGATGTTGTAAGGCATTGGATCTCTTGCTGATGGCCGATCAAGATGACTGGTAGCGAAACTTGCAAGGTGAACAGGCAGCGGCTGAACCCGATACCCGGATGGGTATCGCGGTCCCTAAAAGGCGTGGGTCATCTACGCTGAACTGAGTGATGCTTGGCTACTGAGTAGGGTCCTTGGACTGAATAGTGGTGGACCACGTGGCTGGCTCTGCTCCTGGCTCCCCTCAGGCATCCTCACTCTTCAGTCTCCGGGGAACACTCTCCTAGCAGTCTCTGGAAATGCTTGGCTTTTTCCCTCTTTGATGCTGCCAGAGTCTGGCTCTCTCTCTCTTTCCCTTCTCAGTAGTTTTTTTCTCACGTCCTGTCACCTCACCACACACTCTCTCCTTTTGATCACTCTCTCTCTTTTAGATCACTCTCTCTCCTTTAGATGGCTCTCTCTCCTCAGCCTGATACTGGTAACTCAGCCCGCTCTCCTCACTCCCCTCATATCTCCTTTCCCGGGCTTTCGCTATTCCTCCTCTCATTGGTTATGCCCCTCCTCCAATAGGAAACAGGCAGGGAGTCTCATCAGTGCAGCTCGGTCTCTGTTTCTCACACCACTAACAGGAGAAAGGAGGGGATCAAGCGGGGGAAGGAGACACTGACAGACCCTCTGTTACTGTGGCACAGCCGCTCCTGTCTCCCGTTGGGGTGGCGTGTGTCTCGATTGGGTGAAGGAGACACTGACAGACCGCAGCTCTCCTCCTCTCCTCTCTCACATGCAGGTCCTCAGGTCTTCTACTGTGACAGTGCTCTGAGCAGGGGGGAACCCGCAGCCACCCACAGCACAGCCACACTGGTCCCCTGTGAGTCTCCCTGCTTGTTTGAGCTGATGGGTGGTGGAGAAGGAGACAGTGGCAGCCTGCAGCTGCTTGCAGTGTTCTCTGTGTGGAGGGGATTAAAGAGTGCGGGCAGTGGTGGTAGCTGGCAACCGCTACACATGCATCTAGGCCCCATGACAGGGAACAAATAAATTAAAGGTTTTTAATTATTTAGTTATTGGTCAATCCAGCATTGGAATGTCTGTGAAATGTTTATAAAGTATATGTGCATTGATATATTCAGATTTTTCCAGTGTGTATATTTGCCTAATTGATCTGCTTTCACACTGAAAAACGCTGGGCTTTAGCAGTAAAACGCTACTCGTTTTAGCGGTGCTTTACCACTGTTTAAGCGGCACTTTTTGGCAATGCTTTTCGGCCACTAGCGGGGCGCTTTTAACCCCAAACAAGGGGTTAAAAATGCCTGTGTTGCTTTCAAAGTGCTTTTCAGGCGCTTTGGAAGCGCAGCCCATTCATTTCAATGGGCAGGGCATTTTGGGAGTGCTTTATAAAGCGATCCCAAACCGCCCCAAAGATGCTGCTTGCAGGACTTTTCCTAACGTCCAGCAAGCACACCTCCCCAGTGTGAAAAGACACACTGAAATGAATGGGAGGCATTATTTAGAGGCTATTTCTAGCGCTAAAATGCCTAAAAACTGCTTCAGTTTGAAAGGGGTCTACTGCAATGTTTTCTGTATATTGGTAAACATTTAGCTACTTATTTAAAACCTAAATTTCCACATTTTTTCTTCAAAAGAATATAGATGTTGCAGATAAAAAATTGTAAAATACAAAATGCATGTCATTAGCCATGTTTAGGAGGTCAAATAAGATGTTAGCTCTTTTTGCATTAAAATATTGGGGTTTATTTTTCTAAAGGCAAATCCACTTTGCACTGCCAGTGCACTTGGAAGTGCGGTCGCTGTAGATCTGAGGGGGACATGCAAGCAAAATAAAAAACAGCATTTTAGCTTGCACATGATTGGATGATAAAATCAGCAGAGCTTCCCCTCATTTCAGAGCTTCCCCTCAGATCTACAGCGATCTACAACGACTGCACTTACAAGTGCACTTTCAAGTGAACTTGCAGTGCACTTGTAGTGCAGAGATGATTTACCTTTCGTAAATCAACCTCATTGTGTGTATAGTGTGTACTGTATTAGGGCATAGGTTAAACTATTCTGTGAACAGTATTTTTTAGTAAAATGCATCTGGGAATAATGAATTCCGCTACACTGCATGCATAGGCTAATGGAAAAGCTCAGTGGCCAGGTTTATTCTATTGTCTGCTACAGATATCAATAAATGCTCAGTAAATCAAATGGATATAATTTATTCCATACAAAGTACCCTGATTCGCTGAATATTTTTATTCATCCAGCTTTCTTCACCAAGATATAATGGAATATCAGCCATATACTTCAAGAGCAATGCTTTGCCACTGATTGATTCTTGTTGTATATATGATAATAAAGTTTCATCAAGTGACCTCTTAGGCTTGGGAGTACTCTTGTTTTATCAAATATAATACCATTTTTATAGAGTATGGTACTTAAATTGAAGCATAGAAATGCAATAAAAAAATCTTTATTCCACTTACCTCAGCAAAGAAATGAACCCATACATCTTAACCTACTTACAGGTAAAAAAAAAAAGCTCTATGGAAAGTCAAGGTAACGTAAAAAAGGTCTGTTGCAACCTGTTAATGTAAGTGTTGCAGTTTTAAATTAAAATAGATTAGAGGTAAAGCAGTATTAAAAACAAAAAATATATTATATTGCAGCTTACTTATACTTAGATGTGATGGCTGCATTCTTTTTCTTTTTTAGGCTTTTTTTTCCTTTATTTTCATCTTAAGATGTGCAGTTACACACTTCCTGACTTAGGGTGTCTCCACTCTGGATAGACACTACAGAGACACCTTTGGATAGCTGCCTCGTCATTCTGGGGAGAGTAGTAATACATGCACTATCAAATTTGGACCTGGTGGGTGAATATACAATTCTTTAGCAAACAAGTGGACCTGTGAAGGATCCTTCTCTGCTCTGGTGGTAAAGTGGGCTTGCAAATAAGTAACACACAGCCCTATAGATAGCTATTGTTTCTTGTGCATATAGCAGTCCATGTAGCAAGCAGACCTACGGTTACTGGTTGCCCCTAGGTTTCAGTACATAGTTCTATAGGGGACAGAAGTGGGAGCATGAGACTCACTCTACTAACAAATATGCAAATAAGTGGGTTTAATGGATACGGTTCAAAAGCACCAGCAAAAAAACATTAACTCACAGCAACTAATTAGAAATCACATTAGACAAAAATGTGATTTTTTTTTTTGTGAGTTTGCACATCATCCCTGCTCCTTGCACTGGATCAAAAAAAAAAAAAACACCAATGCAGCAAATTAGACATGCCCTTTGGTGTGTTGAAGAGCTTCTGCTCCTACTTCATTGCATATTAGTTGCTTTTCACACTTGAGTAACATAAGTACCTCCAGTAAGAGATTCTTCCCTACCCAATCAGTTGTCATTGATAACAGCTACTTACAGACCCAGCTAATGCGCAAGTTAAAAAAAGAGTTTATTTTCTGTGTTAGGCTTGATTCACACTAATGCGTTTTTTGATGCATTTTGCATTCTGCAGAAATGCAGGGAATTTTTTTTAACATGAGTTCCTATGGAACACATTCACATCAATACATTCTTGTGCCTCTGAGTTTCTGGAAAGGGTCGGGGACTTTTTTACCACAAAATGCAGCATTTTGCATGTAATAGACTTCAATGGATCCGCGTCCAGAAAGCAAGTACCGCGATTTTGCCGTGATTTGCACTTTGCAATTTGTGTTTTTTTGCTGTACATTCACTATATATAACTGGTTGCTAAGAAGGGGGCCAGGAAGCCGGCCGCCGTCTCCTTAACAACCAATGAGTCAGGAGGCCTGAGGAAGGAGCGTAGCTCCGCAAACGCGTCGCCTATCTATCTATCTATCCCTGCACAGACCCGGAAGTGACCCTGCTCCCCGGATTGTACACAGCGCGTTCCAGCGGCAGGACATAGCAAGCATCCAGCAGCGCAGCCTGTCAGATGAATAGAACGCCACCGCCCGATGTGATTTTGTACCTCATCTGGGACACCTGGCATGATCATCTCATTCTTTACACGCCTGTTAACTTAAACCCTTGTGAGTACTTGATTTTAAAGATATATTAAATTCGTTTTTAATACTGCACTTAGAGTGGCGCCATTGTTGTTTTTCTCCTTCAGTACCCAGAGGATTGCTTCATCCTAATCTACAGGGCTGCCTTCTACAGTTGCTTCTTATGGACTAATTTAGTTTTAGTTTTATTTGGACTTTAGCAGTTTAGAGTATACTTATGCTGATCAGCATATTTTTACAGTTTTATTTATTATTTTTTATCGTCATTACAGTTATGCAACTACCCTTCAGTTATTTATTCTTTCTGTATTAGAGCAATATATGTTTTTTTGGGGGGCTCTAACTGTTTTATATTGGTTGATTGTAGCGCTCACATGTACATGTTGTATAATGAGTCATCAGCTGCCTGCTGACAGCTGAATGTAAAAAAAAAATTGCAGGCAAAAAAATGTGAAAAAAAACAGCGTGGGGTCCCCCCCCCCAGGTCAATACAATGCCCTTCAGGTCTAGTATAGAGTTGGAGGGGACCCACCCATGCTAACATTTTTTTTAAAAATCATGTGGGGTCCCCACCAAAATCCATACCAGACCCTTATCTGAGCATGCAGCCCCCCAGGTCAGGAAAGGGAGGGGATGAGTTAGCGCCCCCCCTCCTGAACCATACCAGACCACATGCCCTCAACATGGGGAATGGGTGCTTTGGGGCAGAGGGGCTCTGCGCCCCCCCACCTCAAAGCACCTTACCCCTATGTTGATGGGGACAAGGGCCTCTTCCTAACAACCCTGGCCAGTGGTTGTCAGGGTCTGCAAGTGGGGGGGTTATCGGAATCTGGAAGCCCACTTTAACAAGGGGGCCCCCAGATCCTGCCCCCATGTGAATGAGTATGGGGTACATTGTACTCTTACCCACTCACCAAAAAAAGTAGTGTAGTGTGAAAAAATACAGTAGTTTTTGACAAGTATTTTATTAAAAATGTATTTTTCTTCCCCTCTTCTTCCTCCATCTTCTCCTTCCCCACATCTTCCTCCTCCGGGCTTCTCCTTCTCTCACTTCTTCCTTCGGTCTTCTACTTTCTCCTGTCTTCTTTGTCTGGTGTGCTTCTTCCTCTGCCGCCGCTCCCACCGAGAACCCTCCTCCGATGCTGCGTCCTGCTGATCTGTCCGCGCCAATGTCAAGCATTTCTTAGATAATGACGGGGGCATGGCCTCCGGATGACATCATCCAGAGGCTCCACCCCTTGTGACATTACCGCTAGGGGTATGATGGGTCTCTGACGTCACAAGGGGACGGGGCCTCTGGGTGATGTCATCCGATGGCCAGGCCCCCATCGTTATCTAATAAATGCTTGACATCGGTGAGGACAGATCAGCGGGACACAGCATCAGAGGAGGGTCGTCGGTGGGAGCGGCGGGAGCAGTGGCAGAGGAAGAAGCACACCAGACAAAGAAGACAGGAGAAAGAAGAAGACTGGAAGAAGAAGCGGGAGAAGGCGAAGCCCGGAGGAGGAAGAAGCGGGGAAGGAGAAGACGGAGGAACAACTGGGGAAGAAGAAGACCATTTTAATAAAAGACTTGTCAAAAACTGTCTAGTGTATTTTTTCACACTACTCTACTTTTTTTGGTGTATGGGTAGGGGTACACAGTACCCCATACTAATTCACATGGGGGGAGGCCAGGATCTGGGGGCCCCCTTGTTAAAGGGGGCTTCCAGATTTCAATAAGTCCCCCGCCCACAGACCCCAACAACCACCAGCCAGGGTTGTCGGGAAGAGGCCCTTGTCCCCATCAACATGGTACAGCCACCACCCCAAAGCACCCAAAGCTCACCCCCTCTCTTTTCTGACCTGCTGGGCTGCATGCTCTGATAAGGGTCTGGTATAGATTTTGGGGGGACCCCACACCATTTTTGTTTTACATTTTGGTGTGGGGGTGTCCCCTCCGAATCCATACTAGACCCAAGGGCCTGGTATGGACCTGGGGGGGACCCCACACTGTTTTTGTTCACGATTTTCTTTTAGCCGGCAATTCTTTTTTTTTACAATCACCGGGGAAGCCCACTGACAGCTGATGGCTCATCGGTTGTTAAGGATGCGGCAGCCAGCTTCCCGGCCCCCTCCTTAGCAACCAGCTATATATATTGTAAAAAAGCAAAACACAAATCGAGGTAAAATCGCTGTAAAAATGCACTGCAGAAACGCTCAAAAGCAACATGCATAGATGTGAATCGAGCCTCAAGGCATGGTCCTCCGGACAGATAATATTTTTAGGACCAGTTCACACCACATGCAGTCCAGTGCATTTTTTTCTGCATCAAAAATGCATGGAAAGTAGGTTATATGGTTTCCAATGGCATAGTTCACATCAGTGTGGGCAGTTCCAGGGTGATCCAGTTCTTGAAAAAAAAAAAGTAGAACATGCTGCATTTTTCCTGCCCTGGACTGTACTGGAATGTGGTAAAATGCATAAAAAATGTACCAGAATGCACTGGAATGCATCACAAATGCACTGAACCCAAATACAATAAAAAAAACAGGAAAAAAGAAAAAAAAGGCACCTGGAATGCATCCAGAAATGTATCAAAAGCGCACTGGAAAGCATTAAAAATGTGCATCTGGAAATGCATCTGGAACCGATCTGGAATGCATTTTTGTGCTGTGAAGCAGCCCTAAGAGTAACACTATGTACAACAAAATACAATAACACTTCATTATATCCCCAGGCAAAGTTCCACTTCAAATGCCAAGATTTTCACTATAGACCAGTAATGAATACATCATACATGATGATTTGTGAATGTCTGAAAACTTGTTCCATTAACAAGTGATGGTAATTCGTTGCAACAGCCGCACAGAATAACAGGTTCATCTATTCTCCAGAGGCAGAATCTACATTTTCAATTTTTACTGTCTTTAGTGATCTGGGTGATTTTCCTGTCTAGACAAAGCTATAAAGTTAATGTGCAACGTCCTCGTATCTTTATTCACAGGAAAATCACTGCAACTAACTTGTTACATTTCATTTCCTTAACATGCCTTCATGGCATAAAACTTTTTCATTGTTGTATCTGTTTTCTTTGAGTTAGTTTTGCTACACTGCACCATGTCTCTGTTTCCTGTTTTACTTTTATCCATCACTGCACTTTGGGCACCTGCTAAGATGTATTCTTATTTTTTAGCTTGCTTGATCGATTATTGCAATGTTGAGGAAAGAACTTGTATAATGCATTATTACTCATCTCTTTATGATGAAACACAACTATAGTAATTTAGTACATGACATACGACAATGATACAACAAAACAGCATTATCTACTTTATTTCCTGCAAAATGCCATCTGTTTTAACTTCATTACCATAATCCCGAGTGTTCAGAAAGTGAAATTATTTGTTTCTGGAGCATTTTACTCTACCAATTTTGTTTGCAGCCAGGTGCCATACACATTTACAGTAGTCTGCTTCCCTGAGGTTGGATACATTTGGACACATTTCAGTTGTCATAAAATAAAAACTTTTTGCATACTAGTAGAATAACATGTGGTGTTACGCACTGTTCCTAGGTTTATAGAATTTTTTATTCATAAAAATGCACAGTGTGCCATTGACTATATTGAGTCACAACATCAATGGAGGTCTCAGTTTGTGCTTAAGGTTATTACCCTCTGATACGTGTACTTTCACTTGTGTTCAGCATACATAATCAGGTGGTAGCATGTGGCAAAAGATTATTATAGTGTGTGTATACCCCAACAATGAACTCCTCTTATTTGCTACCTTTTGGTCTGTGAAATATACCACTGAAAAAGTTTTGTTGTACCTGTTAAACAAGTGCATAAAATACTTGTTGACCATGTCGGAAATGCAGAGCTTCCCTGTACACAACTATTTGCTGTCTCAAGAAGTCTGATTAGTCCTCTAGTTCCTATCTTAGGCCCCTTTCACACAGGGTGGACTCTATCCAGGGATCTCTCTTCGATTGTTGAAAATTATTTCTTAAAAATGAGCCATGTTTTGCCTATAAGATGACCACTATAGAATATGAGGTGAAACTGTTGTGAAAAATAAAAATTCTTCCTTTACATAGAAATTCCAAGCACCAAGTTAGTTCAAATTACCGTAATCTTTGTTGATTGTAATATGCTTCAACCACTGCTTTTATAGCTCTCACAGGATCACTGGAAGTCTACCTCTAGAATCCGACATCACTTTCTCTCACTATGTTTCTAGTGGCACAAATTACTTCCAAACTCCCAAGGTGGGTTTAAATGTAATTCATGGCTGTTAGTAATGTCTTAGTACTGTCTTTTATTATGGCTTGCTTTCAGGGCTGTCTTTAATATTGATTGGACCCTGGGCAAACATTGCCTTTGGGCCCCCCCAGCTTTCCCCCCACTCTGAGGCATACAATAAATTGCAGCTAGACTCAAAATCAGGTTAGGCAGCAATTGCAATTGGTTGCCAGAGGTCACAGCATATCATTACTGCTCATTGACTGGCTGCTAGAGGTTACAGCACACCATTTCTGATAACTGATTGGTTGCTAGAGGTTACTTCACATCCTTGGTTGCTAGAGGTTACATGCTTACTTCTCACTCATTGGTTGTTAGAGGTTACATGCTTACCGCTCACTGGTTGCTAGAGGTTACATGTTTACAGCTCACTGATTGGTTGCTAGAGGTTACTGCACATTATTACCGCTCAGTGATTGGTTGCTAGAGGTTATTGTGCATCATTACCACTTATTTATTGGTTGCTAGAGGTCACAGCACATCAATACAGCTCACTAATTGGTTACTGAAGGATATAGTGCATCATCTCCTCACTGCCTGCACACCATGAACTGGGGAGGTGAGGGGATCTGCCAATAGACAGAAAACTCCTAGAACTTGCCATTAGCAATGAGCAAAGCAGAGCACACACAGCTATAATGGTTAACTGAGTGCAGCTAGGAACAGAGCCCAATATGAGCAGTATCCCCGAAGACAGGTTGCCAGAAATAACCGACTAGTCATGCCGCCTGCGGTAGAGCAGTGTGGAGGGGTGAGCTATGTACAGAGTGCAATTTTAAGGGGTGCCCTGAGCACAGAGGGCATTATTGAGGGTGAGCTATGTACTGAGTGCAGGATTGAGGAGTGAGCTGTGTACAGAGTGCAGGATTGAGGTGTGAGCTGTGTACAGAGTGCAGGATTGAGGGGTGAGCTGTGTATGAAGTGCAGGGTTTAGGGGTGCGCTGTGTACAAAGTGCAGGATTTAGGGGTGAGCTGTGTATGGAGTGCAGGGTTTAGGGGTGAGCTGTGTAAGGAGCGCAGGGTATAAGGTTGAGCTGTGTATGGAGTGCAGGATTGAGGGATTAGCTGTGTATAGAGTGCAGGGTTTAGGGGTGAGCTGTGCACGAAGTGCAGGGTTTAGGGCTGAGCTGTGTACGGAGTGCAGGGTTTAGGGGTGAGCTGTGTACAGAGTGCAGGGCTTAAGGGTGAGCTGTGTACGGAGTGCAAGAATAAGGGGTGAGCTGTGTACAGAGTGCAGGATTTAGGGGTGAGCTGTGTATGGAGTGCAGAATTGAGGGGTGAGTTGTGTACGAAGTGCAGGATTTATGGGTGAGCTGTGTACGGAGTGCAGAATTGAGGGTTGAGCTGTGTACAGAGTGCAGGATTTAGGGGTGAGCTGTGTATGGAGTGCAGAATTGAGGGGTGAGTTGTGTACGAAGTGCAGGATTTATGGGTGAGCTGTGTACGGAGTGCAGAATTGAGGGTTGGGCTGTGTACAGAGTGCAGGACTTAGGGGAAGTCATAAAAGGAGAGAGATCTCCAAGTTAGAAACCAGATTTTTTGTAGATAACACTTTTTTGTTTCATGTTTTCTGTTTTTTTTTTTTTTGTTTTTAACATGTGGGTTATTTATGTATTTTTTGGTAAATTTGTATTGAGTGTTTTCAACCACAAGATAGCGCCAACCATGCTTGGCTATTTGTATATAGGACTGAACTCTTTTATATTTTTTGCTTTGCATAAATGTAATTATTTTTGCTCTTCATTGAGCCTAAATGTATATATGGTTCTCCAGCGGGCCACCTCTATAATTTTCCAAGCAACCGGAGCTTCTTTGGATTTAGGTTCCGTTTTTGCTATTTGCATATGTTGTGAGGTCAGGCTTTTTTAAGATCGGAACCTTTGATTGTAGTTCCGTCTTTTTGGTTCCCCCCAGGTCTGCCCTTTTTGGACAACACAATGTCACTTCCGGTTCCGGTGGGACGAGCAGTTCCTGGTTTTGGAACCTAATTAAAATGGTTTAATTACATATAAGGCATCCAGTGCACGAGACCACGCCCCTGATGACGTCTGTACGACAAAACAAGTTGGGTAGAGCTGGATCATGTGATACTGTCAAGTTTGGAGGTCGGCCATCTTGATGGTTGGAAACATTCCCCTGTGGGTTATTGATGCAAGTTTTTACCTTTCCTTTGCTGAGTCAGTTTGCTTGATTTTGATAAATTTTATATTGACTGTATTAAACTATGAAGTGCTTTTTTATCTATGGTGGAACTATACATTCATTGAGGGCCATATAAAGTGGAATCTATACAAGGGTGCAAGAGACTGTTGTTTGATCGATTGGATTCTGTAACAAGTGCATTCGACCACTGTATGTAGTGGTTCACTCTGGAAGGTAACAGTCAGTGTGTGTGCATCTGTCGGTGTAGGATCTCTCACAAGATTTTCTATTTCAGACCCCGCACTTATTGGACTTGTTTTGTTGAATTTCTTGTCATGGACTTTTTGTCAGTTTTCAGCACCGCACAGTGGTGGCGGGTGGTGGAGGATTTTGAGGGGGTACAGGCGGCCCTTTCCAGGTCCGCACTTACCCTACGGCGAAGCTTCCCTGGACTGTCTGTAAAGCAGGCTGCTCCTCCAGTCTCTCCTCCCTCACTCTCTGGACTGCTGTCATCGCTGATCTGTCCTCCATGTACACAGTGCAGCCTGTCTCCACCCCTGCATCACATTTTGCACACTCTCCCTCTCTCCCTGTAGGTCTCACTGACAGAGGTGGGCACACAAGGGGTTAAGTAAGGTGTCCAGCCAGAAGAGCTTCTCTCCCCTCTGGCACTTTGTCACCGCTCTCCGCCGCCTCACTGGCTTGACTGACCTGTCAGTTATGAAGAGGGTGGCGTCTCTCTGAATGGCCGATGCTGATTCGCTGGAATTGCCAGGTGGGAGGGCTCGTACAATGTACGACAATGTAAAACTGGCCAATTGGGGCCTCAGTATGTGGTTACGTGCCTGTGAGGGGTTTGACGGACGTGGTAAAAACCTATTGGTCCGGACAGTGCACAGCCACATAGTGTGAGCTGGGGGGCAGCGCCCCTGCACCCCTTGTGGACCGGCCGCCACTGGCACTTCACCTTTTGTATGTTTTTATCTGGGAATAATTACTTGGTTGTTTGCTTTCTACAAAATACCAGGATGTGGGTGAATCTGTCCAGATGTGGCAGAGTGGGATTAAGTGATGAGCAAAAGGAATAAATGCTCTTAGGCCTTTAGGCCATCTAGGGCAGTGGTTCTCAACCCTGTCCTCAAGTACCCCCAACAGGCCATGTTTTGGGAATTTCTGTTGGATAAAATAGCTGTCCAAAATACACAGCCATTGACTCTGATTTAAAGCACCTGTGCAAGATAAAGGAAAATCTTGAAACATGGCCTGTTGGGTACTTGAGGATGAGAACCGCTGATCTAGGGGTCCCATGTGCTCAAAGAAAATTTCATACTGTTGTGGTGCAAATAAATGCATAAAACTGTATGATACAATGGTTTTTGTTTTCTTTACGATTTCAATGAACCTGCTTAACTAGTTGCTGTCCGCCCACCACCAAATGATGGCAGGGTGATGCAGCTCTCATTCTGGGATGCCGTCATATGACGGCATCCCAGAACGGCCGCTCTCATGATTGCGGCTGCCCCGTCTTGCGTCTGCGGCTCTTTAACCATGTGATCGGCTGTGTCTAATCACAGCCAGTCACATGTAAACACGGAGATGCCAGTAATCGGTGCTCCTCGCCTCACACTGACAGAGTGTGTGGCAAGGAGAGACAATCAGCGGCATCTCCTCACAGGAGACATCTACACATGTAATATGGGCACTGATCATCAGTGCCCTGATTACAATAGCGCCACAAGTGCCACAAATCAGTGCCAGCGATCAGTGCCCACCACTGCCAGCAATCAGTGCCTACCACTGCCAGCAATCAGTGCCCACCACTGTCCATAAGTGCCACCAATCAGTGCCCATTAGTGATCCCAGTTAGTGCTGGATATCAGTCCTACCTATCAGTGCCCATCACTGCTGTCCATCAATGCCCATCAGTGTCGCCCATCAGTGCCACCCATCAATGCCCATCAGTGCCCATCAGTAGCACCTTTCCATGCTGCCTATCAGTGCCCACCAGTGCCGCCTATCAGTGCCAATCAGTGCCACCTATTAGTGCCCATCAGTGCCACCTATTAGTGCCCATCAGTGCCACCTAATAGTGCCCATCAGTGCCGCCTATCAGTGCTCAACAGTGGCACATATCAGTGCCATCTATCAGTGCCCTGTAGGCAAGTGGTTAACATACATAAATAATGGCCCGTATATGTGATCAGAAAATCATATGAAAAATACTGCTTTCAAAGCAATTGTATGATAATCTGATCACTAGTTCACAGCTTTCGAGAGCTGATCACGACAGTTCATCCGATATTATCCAATGAACAAGTGCAAACATTTTTCTCATATGATACCAGATTGTACGATTTCCGTTTAGTCAGTACAGTTGTCGTTCGAAAGTACAATACAAATACATTACAGAATTTTTATTCTGTCGTACGAGAATTTTCGGCACTTTAGTAAATTCTTAATTTTCGATATGAGGATAGCATGCAAAAAAAAAAAACAGACTATCATTCGTAATATAATCCCATTGTGTGTACCAGGCATAAGTCTTTTTAGTAAAAATATATAAAGTTGCAATGCATGGATGTGAACTATTCATAGTAATCAAATACATTAACAGGAAACCAGACAGGTATGAACAGGCTCTACAGAAAAATGTATTGAGAGAAATTCTGATGCCATTACTAACCACTTTCCTAAAATACTTCTTGCCTGGCTGTTTCCGGGTTTCTGAGTCACTAATCAGTAACAAGCATACAGATTAAAACTCAAAAAAGAACAAAACAAGCATACAGATTAAAAAATCAGAGCAACATCACAGTGCACAAGATCACCACAGTTCTTTATGAATGCACTGGGTCAAAATAACAGCCAACCAACTAGCATTTTAAACAGAAGAGATTAACTATGGAAACCTCCAAATGTTTAGAGAGAATGCACATATTGTGCACACTTTTTACCTGAAATGAATTTTATTTGTATATCATTCTTATATGTGATCATCCTATTTTTGCTTGCATGCTGTGCTATGCTTCCCTGAATGTCTTTGATAAATACATTTACTGAGTCTCCCTGTAGTGACTATCTGTATGTCAGACAGTTACTGATAAAATCATCTGATATCAAATGATATGCCTCCGCATTTGCTTTATATATTATAATATATGACTGCTTGCTGAGTTGCTGTTGAGTACAATATGTTAAGGTGTGTTATGTTTTGTTAGTAATATTGCTATTTTGCATGTTATGTTTAAGTGTCAAGCTGTGATGCATGTGGTGGTTGTTGAATTCATTTTTGACAAACTGTGTGCTTATATTGTAGTTCTGCTCTGTTATATTCTGGGTGTTATTCCACGCTAAATATGTTGCTGAGCTTGTACAATGCAGAAGCATTAACTATTTTGCTGTATTGAATGCTAAGTTAGTACATTGTGCAACAATTGTCATTGTGTGAGATGGCATGTGTTGTACAGTGTGGATAAGGCACTGTTTCTATGTATTTGTAATAAACAAGGAGGAGACCCATGAACTTCAAATAACCCATGTCCCAAGGTATGTCAGATGATGAATTTCAACTTACATTAGCCCTAACAGAATGTATTCTATTGCTGTCTGAAATGCTGCAGAGACTCAGTAACTAGAAAGGGGACAGTGACAATGTGACAAATCCCAGACTCGTGCAAGTTGCTTTGTAGTGATTCTGTCACTGTTCATGTGTTGCTAGTAGTCTGAAATGGTCCTTACTCTGCCACTGTTGCCCTCTTCTTCTCTCAAGCCAATGCCAGATAAAAAGGTGTATGTGACCTGCTTACATCCATGTCACTCCATTCTAGGCCTGCTAGCTTGAGTTGGGCTCCTTCCTAGTCAGTGCTACATTGCCAGTGTATCTCTCACCACTATTCCTGTTCCACAGAAGCCAAAGCACTGTGTGCATAATCAATACAATGGACTCCCAACCAGAGGTATAACTAGAAACTTCAGGGGCCAGGTGAAAGAAACCATGAAGGCCCCCCTGACCTCTAGTCCCTGGGCCCTTCCCACTGATCCCAGGGTCCTTTTCTCGCATTGAAGGGCCCTTTATTATGGTCCTAAAGTGGGACTCCTTCCTGATGTCTTGGGTAGGGTTGCCAACTTTTCTTCAAGCCAAACCGGAAGACTTTAGTGGCGCACTGCAATTTTTCTTTTTGTAGTATACACTATACTTATATTTTGTGATTAAATAACTCCTCTAATTGTATATATTTAGTCACAAGAGTCCCCCTTACATCAGAGTTCACAGAGTTCCAGCTTTACATCTGAATCTAGAGTTCCGCTTTACATCTGAAACCACAGAGTTTCACTTTACATGTGAATATGCAGAGGTTTTTTTTATATCTGAATCCACAGTGTTCCCCTTTATATCTAAACTCGCAGAGCTCCCTTACACTGTAAGGGGGACTCTGCAGACTCTGAAATAATAGAGAACTCTGGGGACTTTGATTTAAGGAAGAACAGTGAGAACTCTGATGTAAGGGGGAACACTGCAGACTCTGGTGTGAAGGGCAACGCTGATATAAGGGGGTCCCTGGTAACCAAAGCCCCTACTTACATCATTCTTCCCAGCATTCACCTTTAATCAGGGTTCCCAGAACCCCTGTTACTTCATGGTCTGCAGAATTTCCACTGTAAGGGCCCTTTCATACGGGCAGACCGATTGGACCACCCATTTTTCTGTATGGGGAGGTGGATGTAAACAGACATGTGTCCATTTATACTCACCTGCTGAAAACACATGGATGGGTATCAGATTCTCATCCACCTGGCAGATGGGATCAGATGACAGTCAGATGTAAACGGACAGATGGTCCATTTACATCCGACCACCCCATAGAGAACAGTGTGCTGTGTCTGTGTCCACTCTGCACAAGCGGAGCGAACATGGACCTGTCATCCGCCTGCTCAGTGGGAATCAGCAGACAGATCCCCCGCTGAACAGGGGATCCACTTGGCAGAGCAATGTAAGGGGTGCTCTGGGAACCCTGATTTAAGGGGTCTCTGCTCACCAAAGCCATACATCAGAGTCCCCATTTACATTACAGTCCACAGAGCTCTCCCTTACATTAGTGTGCTCAGAGTCTGGTGAGAGAAGAGGGGGAGGGGGGGAGGCACTTCACTCACCATAGATGGAGGCACATTTCCTTCACTAGATAGTTTGAGGCTGCTGGGCTTTCCCGCCCACTCATCCCCTTTGTGACTCTTGCAAACCTGGTGGTTCATCCACTGCTCCCAACCCTGCTTCTCATCAGTACAAAAACCACTGTGGAGCCAAGCAGTGCATCCTCTTATTCAGTTATAGGACAGTTACAGTTATAGGACACAAAACAAAGGGTTCCCCTAGGTGGACTTTTCCGGCACTTGCATGGGCAAACAAAGTTTATACAAGATAGAGAGTATTTATATATAAAAAAACATATAATTTTATTCGTGGTGAAAAATACAATTGTTAAAAACAAGCAATAGATATCTAAGATAACATAGTAGAACTACATAGTAACCATGATAAGCAATACATAGTAAATCGTGATGAAGAGCTCTTCTCAAGCCCGACGCGTTTCGGGGTACTTAATTTTTGTAAAGTCCTTCTTCAGGGGCATAGTTGAGAGAGAAGGGTTCATCTGAGCTAATTGAAAAAGAGTAAAGGGGGGGAGGGTCAAGTATTGGTAGGGCTTTCAGTAAATATCTAGTAAAAAGGTTGAAATGATCAATTGATCACCTACCTGAAAACATATAATGATTTGCTTGTGAGAAAGAGATTTTTGTTAAAAGCAAGGAGGGCCACAGAGGAAGGGCCGGGTATGAGAGTAAGCAATAGTGATATCACCAATGTGGATACTGATACTTAGATGGTTGGATGGTGAGAGATGCAGGTTGGTAGGCTGCAGTCACCGTGGGGAAGTGTGACAATACTCCCGTCCCGCCCGACCCGGGCGCGCGCAAGCCAGAACGGCGTGCTGAGATCACAGAAAGGCGTCTCTAAAAAATAAGAAAATATAAAGGGGACCTTAGGAGAGGGTCCAACATAGGTAGGTTGAAGGGTGGTGGATGAATGTATAAATGTATAAGTAAATACATTGGTAAGAACGAAATTGATAATGAGGAGGATGTTGAGGATGCTATATATGCAATCAAGGAAAATTTTGAAAACTAGAGTGTGCCAAATAGGGGCTAACAAATAGGTTACAGCTCACATTGTATTCGAGTAACGATGTATATATGTATACATGTATGGGTGTTAACTTCAGGGTTGAACATAATGTGGAGGTAAATATATAGTTGCACACCTAATAGTAGATATATGGTGTGCATGGGTATTAGAAAGTTCCATATAATAACTAGAATGGTATAGTCAAGTACAACACAAAGTTAAGTATGGAGTGTATGGAGAGCAAATATATTGTAACAAGGCCCATGTAAGCATGTTCCCAAAAGCCTGCAGGGATCAGAGTAAAAGCAGGCCAGGGAATAATAAGGTGTAGCTATAGGGCTAAGGGGGGAAAAAATAGCTATACTTAAAACTTAAGTGCTAGGGTACCGAATGGAATAAAAAGAAATAACTGAAGTAACATACCTTAGATGGAAAAAAGGGTGCACAAAGACAGCCTCACAGCCAAGAGTCCGGCGTATGTAGCGCCTTGGCAGGGAATGAATGAGGCTGGGTTATATGGTGTGAGGATTCCAATCAGCTGGCGTCGGAATGAGGCACAGCTGTGATATAAAGAACGTAAGCAGAGACGCTCTGTATTGACCCCCCGAGGCGAGGATGCGCGGCGCCGCCCCAACAGCGCATGCACGAACGTCACGGCGTTTGGAGCAGCGTCGCGCACACCCGCCACACCGGCACTGCGCATGCTCGCTGGAGTGGCAACATGGAGGCGGTGGGCGTGGAAACACGCCCAGGTACCTCCCTAAGCGCCGCCGCAGAAAGGGAAATCCTGCGGCGGCTTTCCGTGCCGGGCAGCCGCTCTAGCCACCCGCGCCTCGGGGGGGGCGGGGGGAGGGGGAATATGTCACAGCACAAACCACTGGGGAGAACATATGAAAGATTGTATGCAAAGAAGATGGGGTAAACTAGACCCAATCACAGTTGTTTAAATTTCTACAAGCGTAAAGAAGTGAAAAGGGAAGAGGAGTGGAAAGTGAGGGGGAGGGTTTTTTGGGGGAAACATAGGGGATATTGGGCAAAGGACTAGTATGAGGAATAGTCAGTTTACCTATATCAGGTCAAATTATTTTCTAAGGGGGTGGAAAGGAACTAAATCATGTTAGAAACTGTAAATAGGGGATATTGGACAAAGGACTAGGATGAGGAATAGTCAGTTTACCTATATCAGGTCAAATTATTTTCTAAGGGGATGACAAGGAACTGAATCATGTTAGAAACTGTAAATATATACATATGAAAATAAACAGTATGGAATATTGCATAGTATGACAGGAACGGCCAACAGGAAATATGGAAACATGTAAAAGGTATATGTATGTAGATGCTAATTAAATATATATAGTATAGTAAATAAATCATATATAGCCAATATATGAACAAAGAGGGGGTTCCCCAAGAGGGGAACCGACCAAGCTGATTGTGTGTCCAGATACATGGTCCCCTGGGGTACCAACTGAAAACTAAATAGGGTGACGGAAAATGCATGGGGTATAGTGAAAATAATACATCTAATGGTAGGGAGAGGGGGGGGGAGGGGGATTTTTTGGGGGGAGGAGAAAAATGAGGGGGGAAGGGAAGAGGGAAGAGGGAGGAGCATGTATATGACAGACGTCCAGCTTGGTGTACAAAAATGGTCAATACCAAAGAAAAACCAGAAAAAACCAGAAAAAACAAAAACAAAACAAACAACCAGATACAGCAAATAGATAAATAGTTAGGGAACAAGAGATGTACTCTAAGGTGGTCGTGATCCTATTTTTCCATACCTCCGGAATTGAAACCTTGTAAGAAGGGTTTAAAACAAACCGCCTCATTGAGGCCTGGGGGTATAGTGGCCTTAAGTAGATGGATCCATTTGAGTTCTCTCTGGAGTAAGATTTTATTCCAGTCGCCCCCTCTGGGGCTGGGGTGTATGCGGTCCAAGATTAGAAATTTGATGGAGGGGAATTTACCTCCATGTACCAAGGTTACATGTCGGCCGAGAGGAAGGTCGGGGTCAGCTGTTTTCATAGATAAGATATGCCTGTATGCTCGTCGCCAGAACTCAAGCTTGGTCTTGCCTATATAGAAGCAGCCGCAGTTGCACTGGAGTAGGTAAACCACTCCAGTGGTTCTGCAGTTTGCAAAGTGTTTTGAAAAAAAAGTTTTCCCGTTAGGGAGAGTAGGGGTTTTTTGAGTAAGCATGTAACCACAGTAGTGGCATGAGCCACAGGCAAAGGTACCCCTGTATTTGCAGTGGATTGTCGATGGTCTAAACTCACTTTTGGTGATCTGGTCACCAATGGAGGTGGCTCTTCTAAAGGTGAAGTAAGGCTTTTCTGGAACCAGATGGCCCAAGCTAGGGTCAAGGGCCAGTAAGTGCCAGTATTTTTCAATTATTCTTTTAATTTGACAATGTTGCTGGTTGTATGTTGTGATGATACTGAGTGGATGAGTCTTTTTGTTGTTTGGTGGGATGGAGGAGCATTTGTCTAGGTTTGTTATTGACTTTATGGAAAGCTCTTTTGAGGGAATTGTGAGAATAACCGCGTAATAACAGTCTATCTCGGAGGGCAGCAGCCTCTATGAGAAAGTTGTTATTATCTGTACAGTTACGCTTGATCCTAACGTATTGGGAGTAAGGAATGGAATCAATTAAAGGTTTAGGGTGGAAGCTAGCAGCGTGCAATATGGTATTGCCGGCAGTGCTTTTTCTAAATAGCTTGGTGGAGAGTTTGCCCTGTCCGTCCTTGAAAATTTCAATATCTAAAAAAGTTACATGGGTAATATTGGAGGACATAGTAAATGTCAGGTTAAAGTCATTCTTATTCATCCGAAGTATGAACTGCTCGAGTACATCCGGGGGACCCTCCCACACGACGAAAATATCGTCTATGTATCGATACCACCCTTGAATGTGGTTAGTATAGTGAGTAAGATTCCCGTCTGTAAGAAGGGCTTTCTCCCACTCCCCCAGGTACAGGTTAGCATACGACGGGGCACAACATGTCCCCATCGCTACTCCCTGCACCTGGAGGTAGTGGGAGCCAAGGAAGGTGAAAACATTGTGGGTGAGGATGTACTCGAGCAGCTCAATGATGAATGCATTGTACCTGGGATCGGAATGCAATTGTTGCTGGAGTATATGTCTAATTGCCGCCAGGCCTAATTCATGTGGAATGGAACTGTAGAGCATCTCCACGTCTATGGTGACGAGGAGGGCTCGATCAGAGACAGAAAGGTGGTCCAAAATTTGTAAAAAATGGCTGGTGTCTTTGACATAAGATGCCAGAGACACCACAAGAGGTCTAAGATATTCGTCGATAAGTTTACTGGCATTTTCGCTTATTGAACCTACACCGGAAATTATCGGCCTACCTGGTGGATCTTTAAGGTTCTTGTGCACTTTGGGAAGTGCATAAAACAAGGAAAGGCAGGAGGTAGGGAACGGCCGCAGTTCGCTGCTTCTGTCGGCCAGTATCTCGATACCCCATGCAGGGAAGGAAACCCAAAGGGGGGGGGGGACTATTGCGGTACTAGGTGTAGCCAAATATTTAGTAAGAGAAAGTAAAGAGGAAGGTAATAATATGATAAAATTCCATTTTAATTGAAAACATGGTTAAAAAGTTATAACAGTGTCACATACAGTTGTAGTTAAAAGCAAAAGCAGTAAATACAACCAAGAGGATTACACCCCATAATGGTGGTGGGCACAAATAAAGCTTGGATTCTCGACCGGTTTCGCGGTTTTCACCGCTTCCTCACCTTTTCCTTCCCTTTCCTCCCCCTCCCCCTTCTGTTTCTCCCTCCCTTTACTTTCTATCCTTACCCGTTCCTTGTTTCTTCTCCTTGCACACCGGTTTCAATCTTAGAGGTACACTATTGGCACCCCCCTATTCTAATTTTCCTTTTTACGGATCTCCTAGTCCATTGACCTATATAACTCTATTACCCAAATTTATTCATCCAGAGGCTGTTTACTATCCCCTGTGTCCGCCGCAGGGGGAATTACTTGGGGCTTTACACACCCACAGAGAACTACTGAACGGGTGAGCTCATCCTTTTTGTACTCATATTGTATATTTTTTTGTTCAATGTACTTTCTAGTGATTTTGCTGCAACAATAATGTTTTCATGTATCCCTTGAATTGTGTATTCATTACAATTATTATATGTTGTACCACAGATATTGCTCTCCTGAGGAAGCGGTGAAAACCGCGAAACCGGTCGAGAATCCAAGCTTTATTTGTGCCCACCACCATTATGGGGTGTAATCCTCTTGGTTGTATTTACTGCTTTTGCTTTTAACTACAACTGTATGTGACACTGTTATAACTTTTTAACCATGTTTTCAATTAAAATGGAATTTTATCATATTATTACCTTCCTCTTTACTTTCTCTTACTAAATATTTGGCTACACCTAGTACCGCAATAGTCCCCCCCCCCTTTGGGTTTCCTTCCCTGCATGGGGTATCGAGATACTGGCCGACAGAAGCAGCGAACTGCAGCCGTTCCCTACCTCCTGCCTTTCCTTGTACTAGACATTTGGGATGATGGTACTCCTATTTGGTAATTCAACTTTTCTGATCTAGGCGCTTTTCATTGAAGTGCATAAAACGTCGGGGTCTTGGGAAAATTGTTTCTTATGAAAGTCCAGGTAGATTTACTGATAGTGTGGTTAAGAAAAGCGGAGTCGACCAACGCGTAAAATTCTTTATTGTACTTCTCAACAATGACTCGGATGTTTACCCACATCCGGGCACCTCCAAATTAAAGAAAAAATCGGACCTTTGCCCACCACCGAGCACATGTCCGAATGCAGCAACTTTCCTCAAACTTGTTAACAACGATCTGGAAAAACTCAAAATAAAACAACAAGGGCCCTCCAACCTTAACCCTAAAGAACTAGAGGCATTAAAATCCCTAAAGGCGAACGACACAATTACTATAAAACCTTCTGATAAGGGAGGCAATGTTGTGGTGTTGGACAACAACTACTACATCAAGATGTGCAAAAAAATCCTCAACAATGCAGACTGGTACCGTTGTATGCCAGCCTCCATTGTTGAGAAGTACAATAAAGAATTTTACGCGTTGGTCGACTCCGCTTTTCTTAACCACACTATCAGTAAATCTACCAGGACTTTCATAAGAAACAATTTTCCCAAGACCCCGACGTTTTATGCACTTCCCAAAGTGCACAAGAACCTTAAAGATCCACCAGGTAGGCCGATAATTTCCGGTGTAGGTTCAATAAGTGAAAATGCCAGTAAACTTATCGACGAATATCTTAGACCTCTTGTGGTGTCTCTGGCATCTTATGTCAAAGACACCAGCCATTTTTTACAAATTTTGGACCACCTTTCTGTCTCTGATCGAGCCCTCCTCGTCACCATAGATGTGGAGACGCTCTACAGTTCCATTCCACATGAATTAGGCCTGGCGGCAATTAGACATATACTCCAGCAACAATTGCATTCCGATCCCAGGTACAATGCATTCATCATTGAGCTGCTCGAGTACATCCTCACCCACAATGTTTTCACCTTCCTTGGCTCCCACTACCTCCAGGTGCAGGGAGTAGCGATGGGGACATGTTGTGCCCCGTCGTATGCTAACCTGTACCTGCGGGAGTGGGAGAAAGCCCTTCTTACAGACGGGAATCTTACTCACTATACTAACCACATTCAAGGGTGGTATCGATACATAGACGATATTTTCGTCGTGTGGGAGGGTCCCCCGGATGTACTCCAGCAGTTCATACTTCGGATGAATAAGAATGACTTTAACCTGACATTTACTATGTCCTCCAATGTTACCCATGTAACTTTTCTAGATATTGAAATTTTCAAGGACGGACAGGGCAAACTCTCCACCAAGCTATTTAGAAAAAGCACTGCCGGCAATACCATATTGCACACTGCTAGCTTCCACCCTAAACCTTTAATTGATTCCATTCCTTACTCCCAATACGTTAGGATCAAGCGTAACTGTACAGATAATAACAACTTTCTCATAGAGGCTGCTGCCCTCCGAGATAGACTGTTATTACGCGGTTATTCTCACAATTCCCTCAAAAGAGCTTTCCATTAAGTCAATAACAAACCTAGACAAATGCTCCTCCATCCCACCAAACAACAAAGACTCTCATCCACTCAGTATCATCACAACATACAACCAGCAACATTGTCAAATTAAAAGAATAATTGAAAAATACTGGCACTTACTGGCCCTTAACCCTAGCTTGGGCCATCTGGTTCCAGAAAAGCCTTACTTCACCTTTAGAAGAGCCACCTCCATTGGTGACCAGATCACCAAAAGTGAGTTTAGACCATCGACAATCCACTGCAAATACAGGGGTACCTTTGCCTGTGGCTCATGCCACTACTGTGGTTACATGCTTACTCAAAAAAACCCTACTCTCCCTAACAAGAAAACTTTTTTTCCAAAACACTTTGCAAACTGCAAAACCACTGGAGTGGTTTACCTACTCCAGTGCAACTGCGGCTGCTTCTATATAGGCAAGACCAAGCTTGAGTTCTGGCGACGAGCATACAGGCATATCTTATCTATGAAAACAGCTGACCCCGACCTTCCTCTCGGCCGACATGTAACCTTGGTACATGGAGGTAAATTCCCCTCCATCAAATTTCTAATCTTGGACTGCATACACCCCAGCCCCAGAGGGGGCGACTGGAATAAAATCTTACTCCAGAGAGAACTCAAATGGATCCATCTACTTAAGGCCACTATACCCCCAGGCCTCAATGAGGCGGTTTGTTTTAAACCCTTCTTACAAGGTTTCAATTCCGGAGGTATGGAAAAATAGGGTCACGACCACCTTAGAGTACATCTCTTGTTCCCTAACTATTTATCTATTTGCTGTATCTGGTTGTTTGTTTTTGTTTTTGTTTTTTTTTTGTTTTTTTTTCTGTTTTTTTCTGGTTTTTCTTTGGTATTGACCATTTTTGTACACCAAGCTGGACGTCTGTCATATACATGCTCCTCCCTCTTCCCTCTTCCCTTCCCCCCTCATTTTTCTCCTCCCCCCCAAAAAATCCCCCTCCCCCCCCCCCCTCCCTACCATTAGATGTATTATTTTCACTATACCCCATGCATTTTCCGTCACCCTATTTAGTTTTCAGTTGGTACCCCAGGGGACCATGAATCTGGACACAAAATCAGCTTGGTCGGTTCCCCTCTTGGGGAACCCCCTCTTTGTCCATATATTGGCTATATATGATTTATTTACTATACTATATATATTTAATTAGCATCTACATACATATACCTTTTACATGTTTCCATATTTCCTGTTGGCCGTTCCTGTCATACTATGCAATATTCCATACTGTTTATTTTCATATGTATATATTTACAGTTTCTAACATGATTTAGTTCCTTTCCACCCCCTTAGAAAATAATTTGACCTGATATAGGTAAACTGACTATTCCTCATCCTAGTCCTTTGTCCAATATCCCCTATGTTTCCCCCAAAAAAACCCCTCCCCCTCACTTTCCACTCCTTTTCCCTTTTCACTTCTTTATGCTTGTAGAAATTTAAACAACTGTGATTGGGTCTAGTTTACCCCATCTTCTTTGCATACAATCTTTCATATGTTCTCCCCAGTGGTTTGTGCTGTGACATATTCCCCCTCCCCCCGCCCCCCCCCGAGGCGCGGGTGGCTAGAGCGGCTGCCCGGCACGGAAAGCCGCCGCAGGATTTCCCTTTCTGCGGCGGCGCTTAGGGAGGTACCTGGGCGTGTTTCCACGCCCACCGCCTCCATGTTGCCACTCCGGCGAGCATGCGCAGTTCGCCGGGGTGGCACTTCCGTGCCGGTGGGGCGGGTGTGCGCGACGCTGCTCCAAACGCCGTGACGTTCGCGCATGCGCTGTTGGGGCGGCGCCGCGCATCCTCGCCTCGGGGGGTCAATACAGAGCGTCTCTGCTTACGTTCTTTATATCACAGCTGTGCCTCATTCCGACGCCAGCTGATTGGAATCCTCACACCATATAACCCAGCCTCATTCATTCCCTGCCAAGGCGCTACATACGCCGGACTCTTGGCTGTGAGGCTGTCTTTGTGCACCCTTTTTTCCATCTAAGGTATGTTACTTCAGTTATTTCTTTTTATTCCATTCGGTACCCTAGCACTTAAGTTTTAAGTATAGCTATTTTTTCCCCCCTTAGCCCTATAGCTACACCTTATTATTCCCTGGCCTGCTTTTACTCTGATCCCTGCAGGCTTTTGGGAACATGCTTACATGGGCCTTGTTACAATATATTTGCTCTCCATACACTCCATACTTTGTGTTGTACTTGACTATACCATTCTAGTTATTATATGGAACTTTCTAATACCCATGCACACCATATATCTACTATTAGGTGTGCAACTATATATTTACCTCCACATTATGTTCAACCCTGAAGTTAACACCCATACATGTATACATATATACATCGTTACTCGAATACAATGTGAGCTGTAACCCATTTGTTAGCCCCTATTTGGCACACTCTAGTTTTCAAAATTTTCCTTGATTGCATATATAGCATCCTCAACATCCTCCTCATTATCAATTTCGTTCTTACCAATGTATTTACTTATACATTTATACATTCATCCACCACCCTTCAACCTACCTATGTTGGACCCTCTCCTAAGGTCCCCTTTATATTTTCTTATTTTTTAGAGACGCCTTTCTGTGATCTCAGCACGCCGTTCTGGCTTGCGCGCGCCCGGGTCGGGCGGGACGGGAGTATTGTCACACTTCCCCACGGTGACTGCAGCCTACCAACCTGCATCTCTCACCATCCAACCATCTAAGTATCAGTATCCACATTGGTGATATCACTATTGCTTACTCTCATACCCGGCCCTTCCTCTGTGGCCCTCCTTGCTTTTAACAAAAATCTCTTTCTCACAAGCAAATCATTATATGTTTTCAGGTAGGTGATCAATTGATCATTTCAACCTTTTTACTAGATATTTACTGAAAGCCCTACCAATACTTGACCCTCCCCCCCTTTACTCTTTTTCAATTAGCTCAGATGAACCCTTCTCTCTCAACTATGCCCCTGAAGAAGGACTTTACAAATATTAAGTACCCCGAAACGCGTCGGGCTTGAGAAGAGCTCTTCATCACGATTTACTATGTATTGCTTATCATGGTTACTATGTAGTTCTACTATGTTATCTTAGATATCTATTGCTTGTTTTTAACAATTGTATTTTTCACCACGAATAAAATTATATGTTTTTTTATATATAAATACTCTCTATCTTGTATAAACTTTGTTTGCCCATGCAAGTGCCGGAAAAGTCCACCTAGGGGAACCCTTTGTTTTGTGTCTATATATTATTGGACGTGGCACGGCCCTTTTCCCTAAACTAGTTGGTCACCCTCTCTTTGTTACAGTTATAGGAGTTCCAAAGTCTCTGTTTTAGTGCCAAAACAGGAGAAAATTTAAAGTAAGCCAAACAATAAACTTATTTTACGTGCTGCCTTTTAGTATGTTAAATTTACCATTGAAAGTGTTGTGTTACTACCCTTACCCACATCCTATCCCATAGACCCTTTATGGTAAATTCTTGGATTTGTACGGAGGACTGGTACAAAAGTTCATCTCACTTAAAGCACTCTTTGAAACATTTAACCGGTTCAATACCGGGCATTTTCACCCCCTTCCTTCCCAGACCAATTTTTAGTTTTCAGCACTGTCGCACTTTAAACGACAATTGAGCGGTCATGCGATGTTGTACCCAAACAAAATTGACGTCCTTTTTTCCCCACAAATAGACTTTCTTTTGGTGGTATTTGACCACCTCTGCGGTTTTTATTTTTTGCGCTATAAACAAAAGAAGAGCGACAATTTTGAAAAAAACACAATATTTTTTACTTTTTGCTATAATAAATATCCCGATTTTTTTTTAAAAAAACAAATTTTTTCCTCAATTTAGGCCGATACGTATGCTTCTACATATTTTTGGTAAAAAAAATCGCAATAAGCGTATATTAATTGGTTTGCGCAAAAGTTATAGCGTCTATAAAATATGGGATAGATTTATGGCATTTTTTTTTTTTAATTATTTTTTTTTTTTTACTAGTAATAGCGGCGATCAGCAATTTTTTTTTCATGACTGCGACATTATGTCGGACACATTGGACACTTTTGACACATTTTTGGGACCATTCACATTTATACAGCGATCAATGCTATAAAATTGCATTGATTACTGTGTAAATATGACAGGCAGTGAAGGGGTTAACCACTAGGGGGCGGGGAGGGGTTAAATGTGTTTCCTAGGGAATGCTTCTAACTGTAGGGGGAGGGGACGCACAAGGGGAGGAGACCAATCAGTGTTCCGCTGTTCTGGGAACACAGATCGCTTTCCTCTGAACTGACAGGACGTGGATCTGTGTGTTTACACACACAGATCCACGGTCCGGCCCGGTTAACGGGCAATCGCGGGTGCCCGGTGGACATCGCGGCCGCCTTGCACACGCATCGGGTCCAGAGCAACACGGCAGGCGCTCGCGCGCGTCCCCTAGGTGGCCAGGAACCCGAGGCCGTCATATGACGTCCACCCAGGATGGGAAATCCCATCTGTGGACGTCATTTGACTATAGGCGGGTAAGGAAGTGGTTAATGGTTAAGAGCATCAAGCACAGCCAACACAATTCTGGAAAAAAGTCCCTCCTCTTTATGGCTTCAACAGTCGATGTTAATGAAATCACAACAGAATGCACAAAGGGACATGTGTTAAGGCTTGATGATGTCTAGCATCTCCTGATGGTACTAAAGGTAGAGAACTGTAGAGAGTCCTTTAAGTGATATAAACTTTTGTACCAAGTACCCCTAATAAAAAAAAAATAAAAAAAATAAAAATTTTGATCACTTTTATTGCTGTCACAAGGAATGTAAACACCCCTTGTGACAGCAAGAGGCATGTGACAGGTACTCTTTATGAAGAGATCTGGGGTCTTTAAGACCTGAGATCCCTCCTCTGCCCTTAAAAGCATTTGATCACACCAAGAACGGTGTGAATAAATGCTTTTTATTCTTGAAAATGGTGCCGTTTACATCCTTGTAAACCTGCAGCAATGTCAGGTCATCACATCTGGGTTACCATATCACAGAGCCAGACAAAACCAATCAAGTCTTTGTTCAGCTCTGTAATCAGCAAAGTGTTGAAAGTGTCGACTGGTCAATCGGGACTTCCGGTGGGACAGGAAATCTTGTAAACCAGCGGCTAGTTAGCTGCTAGGATTGCCTTTACACAAGACACAGCCAGCAGCTCTAAAAAACGATGCTAGGATGATGCCTGTAGGCATCATCCCGGTGTAACCACTTGAAGTCCAGTGATGTGCCAGGTACGTGATTGGTTGGCAAGTGGTTAGCATTGAAACCCTTTGCCCAACCTGTATTCCAATATTATCTTTACTCAATAAAAGTCTGGTAAAAAAAAGTGTTTTTTATTATATCTGTTAAAAAATTGCACGAAAATACTTGATAATCTTGCTTTATTAACCTAGTGAGCTAATATGTTCAAAAGCACTCTAGACTACATACCACTTGCCTTGTGTTCTGTAGTTGTAGTTGCAATATAAAAATGTTATTCTTGTGTTAAGATACAGGGGGTATTTATGAAAGGCAAATCCACTTTGCAATATAAGTGCAAAGTGTACTTGAAATTGCACTGAAAGTCCACTTGGAAATGCAGTCGCTGTAAATCTGAGGGGTAGATCTGAAATGAGGGGAAGCGCTGCTGATTTTATTATCCAATCATGTGCAAGCTAAAATGCTGTTTTTTATTTTCCTTGCATGTCCCCCTCGGATCTACAGCGACTGCACTTCCAAATGCACTTTCAGTGCAATTTCAAGTGCACTTTGCACTTGTAGTGCAAAGTGGATTTGCCTTTAGTAAGTAACCCCCACTGTTTTTTGGGTAGCCTTTAATAATATTTTGAACGTGTTCCCGAATTATTTTCCACATTGGTCATTTAGTATGACCAATGTATTGTATTTGGCATGGGCATTGAAGAGCATAGACTACCCCCTCAGTTCTGCATGTAATGCATACCTTCATTTGGTACTCTATTCCTGTGACTGTGGCTGTAAACTGTGGCTGTCCCTTTTGGTATTCTTTTTTTTTTTTTTTTTTCTGATGCAAGCATAGCATTGTTTGCATGGGAAAAAACCTTTCCCTGAGAAAAATGTAAAATTTGGCTTTTTTAGGGGATCTACTATGTTTCTTGTAATTTTATCGTGTAATGTTGGGGCTCGTCTATACTGGAATTTTGGATATGAGGGTAGCACCTGTTTTAGGAGTTTGTCAGCTGTATAACCAATTCTCCTCCCTTGTCCGCTGGTCTGATTATAAGCTTTTTCCTATTTTCTAGATGTTTAACCATTTAAGCCCCGGACCATTTGGCTGGCCAAAGACCAGAGCACTTTTTTTCGATTCGGCACTGCGTTGCTTTAACTGACAATTGTGCGGTCGTGCGATGTGGCTCCCAAACAAAATTGACGTCCTTTTTTTCCCACAAATAGAGCTTTCTTTTGGTGGTATTTGATCACCTCTGCAGTTTTTATTTTTTGAGCTATAAACACAAAAAGAGTGCCAATTTTGAAAAAAACGCATTATTTTTTACATTTTGCTATAATAAATATCCCCAAAAAATATATAAAAAACAATTTTTTCCTCAGTTTAGGCCGATACGTATTCTTCTACATATTTTTGGTAAAAAAATTGCAATAAGCGTATATTGATTGGTTTGCACAAAAGTTATAGCGTCTAAAAAATAGGGGATAGTTTTATGGCATTTTTATTAATATTTTTTTTTACTAGTAATGGCGGCAATAAGCAATTTTTATCCTGGCTGCAACATTATGGCGGACACCTTGGACAATTTTGACACATTTTTGGATCATTGGCATTAATACAGCAATCAGTGCGATTAAAAATGCATTGATTACTGTAAAAATGTCACTGGCAGTGAAGGGATTAACACTAGGGGGCAGTGAAGGGGTTAATGTGTGTCCTAGGAAGTGTTCTAACTGAAGGGGGATGTGGACTGTGCAGGGAAGCTAACAGATGCTCTGTTCATACGCAGAGAACCGGAAACTGTGTGTTTACACACACAGTTCCGGGTTCTCCGTGTGCCCCGAGCGATCGCGGGAGAACGGATGATCGAGATCGCTGGGCACTCGCACCGGCTCAGGGGGGGCTGCAGGCAAAGCGACGTTACATAACGTCGTTTCGCCCAGCCGTGCCATTCTGCCACAGTACAATTGCGGCGGCTGGTCGGCATGTGGTTATTTAAGATTTCAATATGTTTAGCTTCTCTAACATTTCTGAGTTCCATTTGATGTAAATCCTGCATTACCATCTTTTTGAATACTTCGATGTGCCCATTATCGCTAACCGATGGATTAAATATAGACTTATTTCTGAATGATGTATATTGAAATTAATTTTCTTTGGGTGCAGTCCTTCTCTCCATTGGTTGAGACAATGGGGGTTATTTACTAAAGGAAAATCCACTTTGCACTGAAAGTGCAGTCGCTGTAGATCCGAGAGGGACATGCAAGGAAAATAAAAAACAGCATTCTAGCTTACACATGATTGGATGATAAAATCACTCATTTTAGATCTACCACTTAGATTTAGAGTGACTGCACTTTCAAGTGCACTTGCAGTGCAAAGTGAATTTGCCTTTCGTAAGTAACCCCCAATGTATATTTTTTGATGTTTAGTTTCCTTACATATTTTTGGACATCTACAAGAAAATTAATTTCAATATACATCCCTCAGAAATAAGTCTATATTTAATCCCCCGGTTCCTAACACCTGTAGGATCCCTATTATTTATACGGTTCCCAAAATAAATAAGGACAGTTTAAACCCTCCTGGACATCCTATAGTTAATGGAATCCAATCTGTTGGAGCAAGAATGGGCCAATATCTAGACCACCACCTACAATCTCTGGCACAGAAAAACAGCGTACTTGAGGGACACAAAGCATCTTATCCAACTGCTGGAGGAAATCCAAATGAAAGAGGGTCCCTGTTTATTAGCTACGGCTGACGTCAATTCATTGTATACAATTACCAGGCATCAAGAAGCAGTAAAGGCAACATAATGGGCATTGAAGCATCTGAGTGAAACACCTAGAAAACAGCAAGCATATCTGTTAGAAAGTCTGGAGTATTGCCTGTCACATAATTATTTCTGGCATGATAACACATACTACAAACAAGTTAAAGGTATCGCAATGGGTGCTAAATTCACCCCAAGCATAGCAAATATTTTTATCGCAGAGTGGCAGTAGAATGCTATTTACCAAGCCATACCTAAAGAGTTAATAATGTATAAACCCTACATCGATGACATCATTATTGTCTGGAATGGCGATGAAACTTCTTTGGTCCAATTTCTGAATAAACTCAATCAAAATGACAGAAACATTTCCTTCACATGGGTACATGATACAAAACAAATACATTTTTTGGCCCTAACTATATCAGTGTCGGAGGGAAGGTTTACTAATACAACCTTTTTCAAATCAGTGGATAAAAATGGCTATATAGCAATAAAAAGTTGCCATTATGCCCCTTGGCTACTTTATGTACCTAAGGGCCAATTCATGAGGTTAAAAAGGAATTGTACAGATGACAAAGATTTCAAAGAACAAGCAGAGCTTATTGGCCAGAGATTTGTAAAAAAAAAGGTTATCAAGAAGTTTTCATCAAACAACAGATTGAAAAAGTGGACCAGATAGACAGACGTACCAAAATTGAACACATCTCAAGATAGCATGCCCATTGTCCTCAACCATGGAATCCAACATAAAAAACAGAAAAAAGTTTTTAAAAAACATTGGCCCATTCTGACAGCTGACAAACACCTAAAACAGGTGCTACCCTCGCATCCAAAATTCCAGTAGAGACAAGGCCCAACATTACGCGATAAAATTGCAAGAAACATAGTAGATCCCCCAAAAAAGCCAAATTTTACATTTTTCTCAGGGAAAGGTTTCTTCTCATGCAAACAATGCTGTTTGCATCAGAACAAAGAAAAAGAATACCAAAAGGGACAAGTTTACAGCCACAGTCATAGGAAAAGAGTACCAAATGAAGGACTGCATTACATGCAGAACTGAGGGGGTAGTCTATGCCCTTCAATGCCCATGTCAAATACAATACATTGGTCATGCTAAACAACCAGTGTGGAAAATAATTCGGGAACATGTTCAAAATATTATTAAAGCCTACACGAAACACAGTATCTCTAAATATTACACTATTCACCATAATAAAGATCCCTCCTCTCTTCTATTCTGGGTAATAGAAAAATATCATCCCCATTGGAGGGGAAGTAATAAGGTTAACGCAAATCCTTCTGGTACACAAAATGCAGACCCTTTATCCATTAGGTCACAATATTGAGTTTGATATTAATGTTTCATTAATGATTTTTGGTATTGTTTGAATATTATTATTTTATATCTTTACATTTTTTGGTAATTTTATCAAATTACACGTATTTTTAACTTATTCCAATAACATCCAAAGAGTTCCTTATTGCCCATTATCAACTGTTTTTTATTGATTTTAATTATTGTATTAGTTCGTTTAATTGATCGTACTATCCACTCTCTGCATCACCCATTTTTGTTTACTATTTATATGTTATCCGGTACTATCTTCATCACTTGATTGTATTTTTTTATAATATTTTTTTACTTTGGTTTTAATTATTAATTAGGTTGCTAGTCTGATGTAACCTTCTTTAGCATTACGTTTAGATATTCAACCCCCTTTGTCTTTACCTTTACATTGGACAAACAATGTCCTCAAATTCGGCCATTTTTCTGGATCACTGTTTATATCTCCATTGTCTGTTGTGGCTATGCCGGAAGCCCGTCACACTAGTGCCCACAGGAAGTACTTTTATTTACAAATGACCCTTACAGTGTGCATGCACGGACCTCCGGAATCGCCGTAGCTCATGGTGCATGTGCTAATTGACATATAGGCTTTTTATTTTATCTATAAATATACCCGCCATAGCCACATGGCTCATTCCTCCAGATGAAGCCACGAGGTAGGTGGAGTAACTAGTAGAGGTGGAGCGGTGGAACCTTGTTCACTACAAGTGAGACCTGTTTGGATTTTGTATTTATGCTTACTACTTTTAAATAAATGTGAGTTTAATATTAGCTGGGGTGGTGAGGTTATGGTCATTTAACACTGAGGATACTGCACTATTGGAAGAGATTGTCTTTTCCATGTCATTTTGATTCCCTGGAGACGAATGTGGAACCAGCAGCTACATCGGGAGGATACTGCATTGGGTGCAGAGTGAGCTATACCATTTCAAAGCTTTCCAGCTACTAGTAAGGACCAGAGTGGAGCCGTCCTTAAAGGAGGATTATACTGTGTGCAAGGTGTGTTTGACCCCTTGCAGAGTCTTATATGGAGGTGATCGTGCATTGCACTCGGTGGTGGGAACACCTTAACAAGTGGTGTGGAGTCACAGTGAAGCACAATTGCAAATTTACCCACTATTTTTTCACTTTGATAAGAAGATTTAGTTTTATTTTTATGTCACCTTTGGTCTTTTATTCAATTTTATGCACTGTTTAAATGTGATTGTCATATTCTTTACCTATTAATTCATTAGCAGCGCTGTTACATTTATATATCTGATTTCATTTATTTGTGGGAACACATAGGTGACAGCAGCAGCTATTTTTAAATCATTTGTTTAGTTTGTACTATTAGGTGTCAGCGTGCAGCTATTCCAATTATTTCAATGCAGATCATTACTTTAAAGCATTATAAAAGAAGACAGGAAAACTGGCATTAAAAGTCCTGATAAAAGAAAACATTTATTCCTTGTTTCTAAAGCTACCTGCAAGCTGGCCAATTCCTTTCCTTTTCTATGGAGGAAAGATCCCACATTGCTAGGGACATATCTGCCTACCTGGCCTTTAGTCTCCTTCTGCCTGAGCAAGAACTAACGTAAAGTAGCTGTACACATAAATAGAAATTTAAATTCAGAGAAAAGAATTATACAATTACTAAAAGGTTCTTTCTTGTGTAGATGGGAAGAATGTGATTAGCTAGCTGCCTCAATTCCCCACAAAGCTGCATTGTTTACTATAAATGTCTATGTTGTAAATTGCTGATTGAATAAAAGTGAGGTGAATGCAAGCTAACAATGAAATTCTGCCTGTGAGACAAGTGAATGAGTGCCTTTACATGTTAAGTGGCAGGCTTTCAGACAAAAAAGTGACAAGCTCCTTTGTTCAGCACTTTTAAGTTATTGCCCGTTCCTATTGTTTACGGTTAACATACCAACTAAACATGATGGTTTTCAACTTATACTGCAAATGCTCCATTCTGATCTAAAATCTAAGTGATAGACTAGAGATAGTGCTAGAAGTAAGACCCCTTTCACACTGGGGCGGTGGGTCCGTTAGCGGTAAAGCGCCACTAGTTTTTGCGGTGCTTTACTGCTATTTTAGCGGCGCTTTTCGGATGCTAGCGGGGCGCTTTTAACCCCCGTTAGCGGCCAGAGAAGGGGTTAAAAGCACCGTGCTTCAGCGGTTCCGACGTGCTTTTCAGGTGCTTCAGAAGCTCTGCCCGTTCATTCCAAAGTGCAGGGGCGGTTTAGGAGCGTTGTATACAAGCTTACAAGTCCTGTAAGCTTAGTGCTTACAGGACTTTTTTCCTGTCCCGCAAGCGCACCGCCCCAGTGTGAAAGCACTCGTCTAAAAGCAAATTACAAAATGCATCTTTTACTGAGATTAGCACAGGTAAAAATAATGCTTAAACACATTACATGCCCGCCAAATGCGTAGACTAGAGAAAATCCAATATTTGAATGAGGCATGTTTTCACAGGTGAAAACCAGGTGACCTTGGGCAGGTACAGATTACATACAGCAAGTATACCAAAATATCAGAGGCTTGGATTGCTTTTGATGACTCTGGCCCACCCTGTCCCATCTGCCATCCTGTGCTTGATGCTGCCTAAAATAAGTTGTGTAATGCACCTTGTGTGTGAATGCCCCATAATGATGCTCTGGAGTCATGAGTGTGAAATGAACACACCTGTGCGCTCAAACTACCAACCCATACCAATGCGCATGCAATGGCATTAGTGGGTACTGGAAAAGAGAAGCTGCGCTGTGTGAAGATTCGATCCAACAATGGCTTGTAGGTATCAAGAAATGGATGAGTAACAGTTCAAATGCATCCAAACAAACACCCAAGTGAGACTGATCCACAAAGTGCCACCACCGTATGAAAAACTTGCTTACCAGATGGCAAGCAAAATCTAGCAGAAGGCTATAGCCCAGCCAAGGCCTTTACTTGTGTGGAAAGATCGTCTGGACAGGTATGGATATGGATTGGTTGCCTATTTACTCCACACACTCCGATGCCGTGGAACTCCGATAGATCTCAGTATCTCAGCGGGGTATAAGAGAAAAAACCAACCATAGTGTAATATTGCTTCCAAATATTTAATTCAGACGAATTTTTCATTATTCTGAAATTTGGATTACAAAAATAACGAATTTAAACGAATCTGAAAAAAACGATCGAATTTGAAAACAAATTCGAATCGAATTCGAAAACAAATTTGATTCAAATTTGAAAAAAAATAGAGAACGATTTTCTAAAAAATACATTAACATAGAATATAAAATAATAAAGCAATAGAATATATAGATCTATCTATCTATCTATCTATCTATCTATCTATCTTAGAAGAACAAAAGAACAGAATAAAATATTTTTCTATTCTGTTCTATTGTTTTTCTATGCTATTCTTTTCTATAATTTTCTATTCTATTCTAATCTTTTCTGTTCAAATTTGATTTCAGTCTATATGAAATTCGAATTTTACATAGAATTAATTATTTTCTATTCTAATCTTTTCTATTCATAACATAAAAAAATTATATATATAAATATATATATATATATATATATATATATATATATATATATATATTTTGTATTCTGTTTTGAATAGAAAAGATTAGAATAGAAAATAATAGAAAAGAATAGACTAGAAAAACAATAGAACAGAATAGAATAAAATATAGTAAATATATTATATTTTATTCTATTCTGTTCTATTGTTTTTCTATGCTATACTGTCCTATTATTTTCTATTATATTCCAATCTTTTCTATTCAAACTTAATTTCAGTCTACATGAAATTCGAATTTCAGAAGATGTTATATATATAAGATGGAAGATGTATATATAATATTTTTTCTATGCTGGTCTATTGTTTTTCTATGCTATTCTTTTCCATTTTTTTCGAATGCGGTAGAATTTTTTCGAATTTGATAGTTTTTTTCTAATGCGGTAGAATTTTTTCGAATTTGATAGTTTTTGTTCGAATGCAGTAGAATTTTTTCGAATTTGATAGTTTTTTTCGAATGCGGTAGAATTTTTTCGAATCTGATAGTTTTTTTTAATGCAGTCGAATATTTTGGAATACGGGCGAATTTTTCAAATTTGAATACGAAACTAAGTGAATCCCGAAAACGAATGTAATGAATGCAACGAATTTAACTAAATGAATTTAGTTAAATAACGAATCGAAACGAAACTAAAAAACAAATTTTTTCATCCTGCACATGTCTAATACCCAGTGAAGTGAACAGCCTCAGGTGATACACAGAGATTAAGTAAATACTCCTACATAAGTTTTACTTGTTTATCTGCTGTCTTCTCCTCTCTACACACCTTCAAAAGAGCAGATAGTGTTAAGAACATTCTTCATCTGTCAGCAGCACAGAGGAGGGGGCAGAGAGACTGCAGTTATAGGTGTAAGAGCTGATTGGAGGAAAGGAACACTCCCCCTTTACACAGCAGAAAAACTGTGTTGACACAGTCAACGCAGTGAATAGACAAGCTCCGTTCTGAGCCCCCCCAACACAAATTTATCTCATGTGTGGGAAAACTTCTCAGAAGTGACTCATGCTGATAACAGGGGAATAATGCACCAGAGAAAAAATGACACTTAGAGCTTTGGAGAGAGATAAGTAAACACTACAGATATATGTGCTTTGCTCAGATTCCATTACTAAGGTTTACAGCCACTTTAACTATAAACTTAGCGGGGGCGTGGCCTGCACAAACATGTGAGTGGATAAATTACACAGAGCTCCCGCTGCATATCCTCGTCTGATCCTCTTCCCGCTGTTGATCCGGACTGGCACTGACGCATTCCGCCTGCTACAGTACCCGAGTTGATCCGGGAGTGTTTCCAGCACTTCACAGGGCCCATGATGACCCGTAAAGGAGAGAAAGACGACACGGCCACGGCAACCATGGAGGTCCAAGTTGGCGCCCACTCCCCACATCCTCAGAGAACAGCGCAAGGCGCTGATAAACAGGAGGTCAGCGGTAAGTCCCTCAAGGCTCACAAGTTGCAGGGGAAGGAGCAGACTCCTGCACATGAGCCGGACAGACAGCACAGCATCTCAGCTTTAGATGACACACTGCATCTGGATATCTCCCCTGCCTCCTGATCTATTTGACATGCTGCAGGATGACACACAGAAACCCACGCTGAAATCCTACATGCAGTCCAATGGTGCACAGCCTCAGTGGATGGCCTAAAAGAGCAGTTTGCGGGTCTCACGGAAATGGTGTCCCTTCTGCGACAAGACCTCCAGAAAATAAGGGAGAGAACCACTGCTGTGGAGGGCAGAATTAGCGACATGGAAGATCAATTGCCCCCACGCCACCAGAGACACCAGGGTAACGATACAACAAGCAGCGCAGGCCAATGCCAAAACAGATGATATAGAGACCTGTCTGAGGCGGAACAATGTCCACATATTGGGGCTCCCCGAAAAAGTTGAGAGCCAGGACCCCACAGCATTTACAGAGCAATGGCTGCAAGATGTATTTGGTAGAGAGGCCGCTGTTTGTGGTTGAGCGGGCCCACCGCACACCCCCTCTGGCCCTTCCCCCTGGCAATCCACCGAGATCCATGTTGGCCCGCCTCTTGAATTACAAAGACCATGAGATCATACTCAGATTGGCAAGGGAGAAAGGCTCTGTTCATTTTAATGGGACTAAAGTTTAATTTTATCCTGATTTCTCAGCAGAGGTGCAACGAAAGCAAGCTAAATTTGCCGATGTAAAGAAACAACGTCTACAAAATCTCCAAGTAACATACGCGATGCTGTTTCCGGCCAAACTGCGAGTCACAGCCAGATGGCAATCTACATTCTTTGAATCAGCCTCTGATGCAGCTGCATCACAATGAACAGGACCCCCGGAGACGTCGGGTCGCCGATGGGAGACTGACACCTGGAGACCCGATCTGGCATGGTCGGTATGATGCCTGTTGACACTTTTCAAGTCTACTACTTACACAGCAGGACACTTTACAGTTTGCCTAGACCAGTGCTGTGAATAGCTTCTAACAGCGCTAAGCACCAAGTTCAGTTATATGCCATAGTGTGTGAGTCGAGCTTGCACGCTTCTATTGTGTTCCACTGTGTCCCAGTTGCAGGGACACTCTTGTTGGTGCCTGGTTGGCACATATTTTTCTACCAGTTACTGGCCTGTGGGGAAAAGGAGGTGGATCGTTCCCACCCCATACAAGTTGGCTATGGCTGCTCAGCAGACCAGCTATGTACTATTCTCTACACGTACCTATGTTACACAGTTGTGCTTTGTTTTGGAACCAACACTTCACTACTTTTTTAAGCTGAGCTTGACACTTTTTCAGCATTTAACCATCTGTCACCTGGAGAAATTGAGTGGTTACCTAGCATATCTTGGCAATCTCGCACTCGGGTACTTGGTTTGAAACCTTCCACACCAAAGCTTTGCAAACCTAATGTGTTTAATATGACTACTACTCTAATAGTATCTTGGAACGTCCGAGGTGTGCATGACCCGTTAAAACGCACTATGATAAGCTCTAATGGGCTTTCTGCAATATTCCTGGGTGGGCAAGGTGTATCACTCCACGCACTCTGCCTACTCTCACAGAGTGAGTGTGTTGATCCATAAGTCCTTGGCTTACCAGGAAATAGACTCTGTGGTAGACCCCATGGGGCAATATGTGTTTTTGTACTGTAGACTGTTTACAATAACTGTCATTATAGCCTTTGTGTATATCCCCCCTCCATTTTCTAGAGAGATACTACAGCTCCTTCTGTCATACCTGGTTGACAAGCCTGAAGTAGCCATCATGATCTTAGGAGACTTTAATGGTTACCTGGATCCCAGGTTGGACAGGCATCCTCCGGTCCAGCCTCCCTTAGGCGGAAGAGGCACTATTCTAAGCCATCTGCTGACGGAAGTGGGCTGGACAGATGAATGGCGATTGAAATATCCTACGACTAAACAATTCCCCTGCTTCTCTAAAACCCATGGTTCTCTTTCCCGCATTGACCTATGTGTTGGCTCCTCACATATTCTTAACTTGGTTACTAAGGTAGAGTACTTTCCCAGGAGGATATCAGACCACTCTCCAATGGAGATCAGTGGGAAGAGGCCCTTCAAGCTGTTAACACTTGTCCACTGAACGTATCGCAATAAGTATCCCAATTGTATATCCTGTTGTGAGCACACTATACCCCAGTAAAACTTTATAAAATGGGCAAACTACCCGACTTGTTGTGTGGCAAGATAAAATAGTGCCAGGTGACCTAATACATCTCCTTTGACGTTGCCCCAAACTCCATAGATATTGGAAGGGGGTCCTGGCCACACTTAACCAGGTATTCCAAACAAATGTCCCTCTTGATCTGCTATGTTTAAACAGAAGAAACAGACAGCGCAAAACCTAATTACTAAAACTCAGCAGCTGGACACTGTAGGCCAATATACAAAACCTAAAAATATAGCAGTGCAGCGCTCAATACAGGTCAGATGTATACACATAAAATGTACATATTAAACGTACATAAATAAAACGCATGAGGCAAAGTCCCAAAAAGTATATCTTAGTCCGAGGAGATCAAAAGCTGCCCACTTGCAGAAGGGGGATCCCTCAGTTGGCAAGGAAAGGGTGCAGTGATAGGATAAGATTGTATTCGTTGTATCACCACCAATGTGAACCTCCACCAAGGGTCTAGGCTGCTCACCTTATTGAGTGGACCTTCTGCGTTAACAGCAAGGTCACTCATGCATTCCCTTCCACAGGGTAGATTATGGAGATAGGGGTCCACAGGCAGTATCCCAAATTCAGTCTCATCGGTTGATATATATCATGTTAAGAACAAAAATAACAGGACATAGTGCTCTCCATACAAAAAGGTATAAAATGTATTAAATAAGAAAAATATTACTCACAAAGCAGGCACTGTTTCCCAATGCAGGAGTATACAGCATAAAATGAACCAGATGGGTGGCTGTACTGACATCACAGAGCCCCTCGCATGCGTATCGTCCGTGTGGACTTCCTCAGCGAATGTGATTGGGGGCCCGTGTGTCAGCTCTTATATCTAATCCTGGTTCCACATGCAATTCATGATGATACTGGAAACCCTGCCCACTGTCCAATAATACACAGGTGAATGGACTTAACTACTAAGTAGTAGAGAATCAGGAGTGGCTACAAATCTAATAGGGCACAAGCAAGCTGAATACACTGATAACTTACTGATAGGCAGCCACCATTCCTCCCATGTTATGAGCTAAAGCACTGCTAGGTCAAATCCTTATCTTCCAATAGCAGTGAACACTGCTGTGTCCTGAAAGACAGCCCGCCCCCATTTCCGGGTCAAAAAAAAAAAAAAAAAAGAAAATTTTAAGCCTACGGCACCTGGTACTCACAGGCGGTGTCCCATCCAGGTACTAACCAGGCCCCACCCTGTTTAGCTTCCCAAGATCAGACAAGATCAGGCGCTTTCAGGGTGATGTGGCTGTAGGCAAATCCATCTCGTTCAATGGCAGCTAACGCTGCTGCGTCCTAGGAAGAAGCCCGCCCTCTAAAGGGGCGTTCATATGGAGACGGGTATGGGGGGCGGGAGCACAACAAACAAACCGCCCCTTTCATACATGTCACTCACAGACTAAGTGAACGGCAACAGGGAGCGCAGACGCAATGCGCGATCCGCCCCTCCCTTCCACGTCACTCCCTGGACAGATCGAGATGCAAACTCCAGTCTCCTTGGCAACTACATGAAATCGCTCCCAAGAGCGCCTCCTTCATTCCTCTGGCCTGTCAGCGTGGGTAATAACAACATTCACCGACAATGGCAAGCAGGCTAACATAAAATTAGCAACTAATCAGAGACATAGGGAGCAGAAACAAGGCTAACGTTAATAAAAAAATAATTATAATAAAGTAAAAATTATTATAAAAATAATGTAATATAGTTATAAAGCTAAGAGGAGGGAGGCTACTCAAAAAGTACCTATAGGGATACCCCAAAGAGGCTATAATTGAAGCATATGGGGGAAGTTCATAAAGTCCCGTAAATTAGGGATCTCAAAGCCACCCTTGAACCCTTTAAGGATTCTGATGACTTTTTGAGATTATCTAATGAGCTGAAAAAAAAACTTGTGAAATGGGATACAGAGACCCAAAATAAGAAAAAGAAGAAATTTGTTAGGGATTTAGAAGATTTTAGTAAAAACAACGTTTTTAAATGGCAAGTTTCCACCCCTGTTATCACTCAAACTCAAATCCCTTCTGTAGATGTGAGTAATGATGTTATGATTAATACTCCATCTATTGAACCAAGGAACAATGAGATCTATGTCTATGATGATCCAGACTCCCCCAGAATGGGTACACCTACCACTGGGGGTCATTTCTTCAATGCCCCCTTCAAGAGAGGCAAAAATAGAAGGGGCCGAGGTAAACGAGGGGGTTACCACCGCTCTCCATATAAATATCCTATTCATGGAGGGGAGGGAACCAATGATATGTATGGTGGATAGCAACAGTCACAATCTGGTTATTCACCATCATATCATCATAATGATGCTTTTCCCTACAGAGAAAGTCGCCCTGGTAATAATAATTCTTATCATTCGGCACCACCTAACTATTCCAATAGGGGTCGAGTGCAGCCGTTTTATGGTAATCATCTGGTTACACAAAATCGCTTTTCACCTTTAGCCAACCCGGACTCACGCGGAAGAGGGGATTTTCACGGAGCCCGGGGAGGGAGAGGGAGGGGCCTTCCGTCCATCCCCCGAATCCAGGAGGGAGATGGGACACACTGACTCAGGAACCCGGACAGGGAAGTTCCCTTCTGCGAAAAAGAAAAACAAGAGAGGAAGGAGAGGGGGTATCAGAATTCAAAAGAATAAAACCCCACTAGGTGCGGGGATATACAATCTGAGCGGAACTAAGTGAACAGTAAGTTAAAGTACTGGATAAGGGTTTAAAATTCGCTCCCACGCGCAACCTGAACAAGTTTCAGACATATGTTAACTTACAAAAGTTCATACGTACACTGAACATCAAAAAATATTTTTTACACACCCCGTCAGTGAGAACTACCATTATTAGTTCCCAGGGGGGCCATCATTCCAACCTGCGGAATAAGTCAGTGTTCAACCCCCCCCAGCTACTTATGCTGAGCACCTAAAAGTGTTTAGGAATATGGTGGTGAAGGATTTGGACGCACTTAAGGTTAGGAAAGCGAATGACCCTCTATACATTAGTAGAGGTATTAAGGCATTGTCTGATAGGAACGATTTGGTCATCCGCCCCACTGATAAAGGGGAGGGGCTGGTTTTGTTGAGTAAAACCTACTATAGGAATGAAATGAATAATTTGTTAAGTGACAGTAACACCTATAGTATCCTGACCAAGGACCCAATGTTGGAATACAAGGGTGAACTTCACTCCCTTGTGGAGAGAGGGAAGCATATAGGAGTACTTAGTGCTAAGGAGGCCCAGTATTTGGATCCCCTGTTCTGCTGTACACCAATTATCTACTTTCTCCCCAAGATTCATAAGAACAGTGTCAACCCACTGGGTAGACCTATAGTCAATGGTATTGACTCTGTCTCTTCCAGACTGGGTCAATACATTGACACCTTCCTCCAAGGTCATGAAAACTAATGCATCCCTAAAAGATACAAAACACGTCATACAGATTTTAGAGTCTCTGACCATTACATCTTCCTGCTTCCTCATTACGGCGGATGTGGGCTCTTTATATACCATTATCAGCCATGAGGATGTGTTAACCTCAGTACAGTGGGCCCTGGGGTCCTCGGACCTATCTAGGAGGCATCGGAATTTTTTGATTGACAGTTTGACTTTCTGTCTGTCAAAGAACTATTTCTGGTATGACAAGCAGTTCTTTCTCCAAACCAGAGGGGTAGCCATGGGGGCACGCTTCGCTCCCAGTGTTGCCAATCTATTTATGGCTCACTGGGAGGAGAAGGCAGTCTATAAGAACAAACCACCGGAACTGATCTGCTACCAGATGTATATTGATGACCTTATCATGGTCTGGGAAGGGGACAGAGATAGTCTGGACGCGTTTGTATCCAGGCTTAACGACAATAACAAAAATATAGTCCTCTCATGGAATATCAGTACAGAGAGGGCGGTATTTTTGGATCTTGAATTGTCTAAAAGGGGTGACCGCATCAATATGGTCACCTATTTTAAGGCTACTGACCGAAACGCATTTATCCCTGTTGAAAGCTGCCACCACAGTAAGTGGCTGTGCAATATCCCTAGAGGACAGTTTATTCACCTCAGGCGGAATTGCACAGAGGTGGGGGATTTTCTATCACAGTCACAGACTCTTATCTCTAGGTTCACTGAGAAGGGTCATGATAAAAATAAGCTAGTCCAAGAATTGGATAATGTTGTGACTCTTGATAGGAAGGTACTGGTGTCGAATGCCCCTAGAGTAGCCCAGGGTGAGCCTAAACAGATCAGGATGATCCTTGATTTTAATATTCAGCACAAGCAATTTGAAAAGATAGTACAGAAACATTGGCCCATTTTAAAACTTGACAGAACCTTGGGTCCGGTCCTCCCAGACTGACCATTGTTTATTTACAAAAGAGCTCCATCTCTTAGAGATAGACTTGCGCCAGGGGTGATTGATCCCCCGGTTTACCCGGTGAATAGAATGCTTGGCTTCCTTAATGGCTTTTATGCCTGTGGACACTGTCCGGCGTGTAAACAGGCTAGAAACAATGTAAAGAAGAGGAAGGAATTTGATTACGTGCTACACTGCCGAGGTGGTGTATATGTTGCAATGTGAGTGTGGCTACCAATATGTGGGTAGGACTTCTAGGCCCCTCCATGTAAGAGTCGGAGAACATGTTAACAACATTAAACGAGGACTCCGCACACACAATGTCTCCAAGCACTTCCGACTTTTCCATAACCGCAGCCCTGCCGGGCTGAAGTTCTGGGGAATAGAGAAGGCAACGAAGCATTGGAGGGGTGGGAATTTCATACGGCAGCTCAGTCGACGGGAATCTTTTTGGGTATTTGAGACAAAGGTTGGGGTCCCTTTAGGGTTGAACGTTGAGTTTGACCTTAATTGTTTTAATTTAGACCGTTCGTTTATGTTGGTTTCTAGCCCCTTACCATTTAGAATATTGGTCCATAATGTATATTTGTTTGTGGTATATGTATTTGTGTACAGATGAGGTGGTTGTACTGATGTCTTTTTATTATAATTTAATTTATTATAATTTTTCTATCAAATTTATATTCATATTTTTAACCCCTGTAGGTCCTACACAATATTACATGGGGTGGCGATATATGTATTTTGTTTGACTTTTTCCATTTCACTTTTCATATATCCCTCTGGTGACAACTGGGAGGGAATAGCATTTGTTTTTGGTACACATTCTCCATCTGGAAGAGTGTGTAGGACACCTTAGGATGGATTCTGCCATAAGGGAGGGGGGTGACTTTATGAACTTCCCCCATATGCCTCAATTATAGCTTCTTTGGGGTATCCCCATAGGTACTTTTTGAGTAGCCTCCCTCCTCTTAGCTTTATAACTATATTACATTATTTTTATAATAATTTTTACTTTATTATAATTTTTTTATTAACGTTAGCCTTGTTTCTGCTCCCTATGTCTCTGATTAGTTGCTAATTTTATGTTAGCCTGCTTGCCATTGTGGGTGAATGTTATTACCCACGCTGACAGGCCAGAGGAATGAAGGAGGCACTCTTGGGAGTGATTTCATGTCGTTGCCAAGGAGACTGGAGTTTGCATCTCGATCTGTCCAGGGGGTGACGTGGAAGGGAGGGGCAGAGCGCGCATTGCAGCTGTGCTCCTTGTTGCCGTTCACTTAGTCTGTGAGCGACGTGTATGAAAGGGGTGGCTTGTTTGTTGTGCTCCCACCCCCCATCCCCGTCTCCATACGAACGCCCCTTTAGAGGGCGGGCTTCTTCCCAAGACGCAGCAGCGTTAGCTGCCATTGAACGAGATGGATTTGCCTACAGCCACATCACCCTGAAAGCGCCTGATCTTGTCTGATCTTGGAAGCTAAGCAGGGTGGGGCCTGGTTAGTACCTGGATGGGAGACCGCCTGGGAGTACCAGGTGCTGTAGGCTTAAAATTTTCTTTTTTTTTGACCCGGAAATGGGGGCGGGCTGTCTTTCAGGACACAGCAGTGTTCACTGCTATTGGAAGATAAGGATTTGACCTGGAAGTGCTTTAGCTCATAACATGGAAGGAATGGTGGCTGCCTATCAGTAAGTTATCAGTGTATTCAGCTTGCTTGTGCCCTATTAGATTTGTAGCCACTCCTGATTCTCTACTACTTAGTAGTTAAGTCCATTCACTTGTGTATTATTGGAGAGTGGGCGGGGTTTCCAGTATCATCATGAATTGTATGTGGAACCAGGATTAGATATAAGAGCTGACACACGGGCCCCCAATCAGATTCACTGAGGAAGTCCACACGGACGATTCGCGTGCGAGGGGCTCTGTGATGTCAGTACAGCCACCCATCTGGTTCATTTTTATGCTGTATACTCCTGCACTGGGAAACAGTGCTTGCTTTGTGAGTAATATTTTTCTTATTTAATAAATTTTATACCTTTTCATATGGAGAGCACTATGTCCTGTTATTTTTTTATTAACATGATATATATCAACCGATGAGACTGAATTTGGGATACTGCCTGTGGACCCCTATCTCCATAATCTACCCTGTGGAAGGGAATGCATGAGTGACCTGCTGTTAACACAGAAGGTCCACTCAATAAGGTGAGCAGCCTAGACCCTTGGTGGAAGTTCACATTGGTGGTGATACAACGAATACAATCTTATCCTATAACTGCACCCTTTCCTTCCTTGCCAAATGAGGGATCCCCCTTCTGCAAGTGGGCAGCTTTTGATCTCCTCGGACTAAGATATACTTTTTGGGACTTTGCCTCATGCGTTTTATTTATGTACGTTTAATATGTACATTTTATGTGTATACATCTGACCTGTATTGAGCGCTGCACTGCTATATTTTGTGTGATCTGCTATGTTGCCTTATAGGTGTACTGGAGGAGGCAATCCCAGAGGAAATTACAAGGATGGCCTTCGCTAGAGCCTTATTCCAAGCTAGAAAAATAATACTTATGGGGTGGAAATCTGCCATTCCGCCGATGGTTAAATCCTGAATTCAACAGATGGGTAATACTCTTATCCTGGAAAAATATATATATATATCAACATAGGGGGAATCCTGGGAAATTTGACAGATTATGGGCCGCATGGCTTGATACACCAGGAATTAGTCCCAGAGAACTGGTACAGATGAGGCTGCTCAGATGCCCATAGACACAGTGGTTGCCCAGGGAAATGCTTGATTGAGAGATGTGTAACATTATAGGGAACATGCTGGGATGATATGGCTGCCATTACAATGGCAAGGGTTTGCAGTGTATCACCAGAACGGAGTTAAACAATGTATATGCCATGCAATGACTACTCACCGTTACGTTTATTGAAGGGTATGACTAATGGTTATGTAATTGATTTTTCACTGTCAAATTGAAGTGTAATGTAATATTGGTCTGGATTTGTTTGTTTTCTTTTGCGATAAACTTTTGATTATAAAAAAAATGTAAACTTAGCATACAATGTAAACTTTTAGTATAGGCAGACTATAATATGTGCATTTTGTTAACTGACTAGTGTTAATGTACAGTATATCATTGAAGCCAGCCTTATAAATAGTGGAGATCTTACCTTTAACAAGTAGACAGGGAAGAAAGAAATAAAAGCTTACAGCTGTACTCCAGGCATAAACATATACACTGTATATATGTGGACTTTATTCCACCTGTCTTTTTTTCAACCTAACTATATAACTATACATGGGTGACACAATGCCACATGGCCTCCGGGGGGGGCGGGGTCACCCAGTTACGTCACCGGGTGGCCCCGCCCTCAGTTATATAAGAACTGTCACAGCGAAGAAGCGTCACACTGCGGTTCAGTCGCGGCTTTTTTTTTCTTTTTCGGTCCGTCAGGCGGCGTGATAGAAGAAGATGAATTGACATCGTGGGACATTTTTATTTTTTAATAAAGGACTTGTCCCAAGCTGTGTCTTTTTTAACTTTGACACTTTTTTGTGAAATGGTAGGGGTATATTTGTACCCCGTTACCATTTAACACAGGGGGGAGACCAGGATCTGAGGGTCCCCTTGTTAAAGGGGGCTTCCAGATTCCAATAAGCCCCCCACCCGCAGACCCCACAACCACCGGGCAAGGGTTGTGGGGATGAGGCCCTTGTCCCTATCAACATGGGGACAAGGTGCTTTGGGAGGGCTACCCCAAAGCACTCTCCCCATGTTGAGGGCATGTGGCCTGGTGTGGTTCAGGAGGGGGGCACTCTATTTTCCCCCCTCTTTTCCTGCAGCCTGCCAGGTTGCGTGCTCAGATAAGGGTCTGGTATGGATTTAGGGGGGGACCCCTGTGCCTTTTTTTTAATTTTTGGCACAGGGTTCTCCTTAAAATCTATACCAGACCTGAAGGGTCTGGTATGGATTTTGGGGGGGACCCCTACACCATTTTATTTTGGCGCGGTGTTCCCCTTAATTTCCATATCCAACCCGAAGGGCCTGGTATGGATTTTAGGGGGGACCCCCACGCAATTTTTTTTTTTAAATTTTGGTTCGGGGCTCCCCTTATTTAATATTTATACCAGACCCAAAGGGCCTGGTAATGGACGGGGGAGGGGAATCCCATGCTCTTTTTTTTCCAATTATCTGTATCTATATTGCCGATACCCAACAATTCATTACAGCGATCAGTTTTAAATGACAATTTTTCATTTGGAAATGTCATTTTGCTGTGGTACTGTTCTAAACACAGGAAAAATGCGCCACTTTGCAGGCATACTATAGACACTCCCCAGGCACAATATTTAAAGGAATATTTCATATTTATTGTTTCACTTTAAGCATTAAAAAAATCACTGCTCCCAAAAAAACAGCCGTTTTTAAAAAAAAAATAAATGTCTGCATTGATACATGTCCCCTGGGGCAGGACCCAGGTCCCCAAACACTTTTTATGACAATAACTTGCATAAAAGCCTTTAAAATTAGCACTTTCGATTTTTCATGTTAGTGTCCCATAGACTTTAATAGTGTTCCAGCAGGTTTCGAATTTGTCGCAAACACCGTATATTGTTCGGCGAACAGGTGAACACCCGATGTTCGAGTCGAACTTACAATCAACTGAAACATCGGGTTCATCCCTACTAGGAAGCTGTACTCTTGTACATAACCCATGCTTACTCTTCTCTTGAGGCCTCATTCCATCTTCCGTGACTTCCAGGCTGGGTCCCTAGGACACCCTGTGCAGCGAGGTCGGACCCAGTATTTGGAAAGGAGCCTAAGCACAAATGCTCCTTCACTAGCAGGGCCTCCATCACCTCTGCCAAGTCACTGCTTCCCAACTGGCTGGTTGCTTATGCACTCAACATTAGTATGGTAGGTATTAGCAACTGCAATATAACCTCCTCTGAATAGCTTCACTGCAAGTTAGACATTGGTAATGTATTTTCTCTATTTTCTCTTGTCCCCTTTTAATCCTTGTTCTTTGTGATTCACTATGCATTGCACCCCTTTTTTTTTTAAAGGGTAAATTTATTAAGGTTTACAAACTTTACAGTTTCATGTCATACTGTATCATTTACATACAATGTAACAGGTCACATTACAGACTGTTCTCAATCATCTAAACTGTAACACTATTAATACATATCCTTTTTTTTAACTTAAAAAATAACCAATAAAGTTTGCTTTCACAAGTCGTCTGCTGCACTGTTACTTTCTCCATCTACCATATTATGCATCTTATCCACATTCCTTCTGTTTCATTTGTCCTTTCGCATCACATGTATTCAACATTTTTATCATCCTATCCTTGTCGGTAGTAGTAAGTTTTTTTTTTTTTTTTTTTTACACTGCAATCTCTCCAGATATGTTTTTAATCCACTTTCCCCATACTTTATCAAACTTTTTTTACTGCCTCTGGCCTGGTATGTAAGTTTATACATTGGTATGGCGTTATCAACCAATTTTAACCAGTCCTGTAAAGAAGGGGGGTCTGAGTGTTTCCATTTTAGAGCCAATGCCTTCTTAGCATAACAGAATACTATTCTCAGAAGGGTCTTTTGTGATGCGGGCAATTCCTCCTCCCCCAAGTCTCCAAGAAGACACCTAGCTGGGGAGTATATATTTGGAAGTTCAAATTTCTCCTCCATATAAGCAAGGATCTCCCTCCAATATAACACTACCCGAGGGCATTGCCATACCATATGGCAGAAGTTCCCCACTGCTACATTACATCGGGGGCAATCTGGGAGTTCCCTCCTACCCATTTTGTGTAGTCTTTCCGGTGTATAGTAAATTCTATGCAAAAAATTGAACTGAAGTATTTTATCTCTAGCTGATATTACCGAGGAAAGCATTGTATCCAACACCTCTGTCCAAGTCTCCTCTTCCAGGGATGGTATATCTATCTTCCACTGTGCCGCCACCCTCTCCACCCTAGGGTTGGAGGATGGCAGCAGAGCCGCATAATACCTAGAGATCATTTTTGCATGGTCCTCCTCTGCAATCAGCTTTGCCCCTACAGAGGGGACTAAACTGATAGTGCCTTTACCATATTGGGCCATTACAGCGTGACGTAGCTGAAGATATCTGAAAAAAAAAGCATTGGGAATGGCGTACTCAATTTTTAGGTCTGTAAATGATCTAAAGACTCCTTCTCTGAACAGCTGGTGTGCATATTTAATCCCATATGTTGCCCAACATGCCCCATCTGGTATTTTAGCTATTTCTATAAGTTGGGGGTTATACCACAGTGGGGCATTGGGAGAACCCGCTAGGCTTGAGCCATTCATCTTAACGTTACATAAATGAAATATTTTGTATGACAGCTTCAGAATATCGGCACCTTGTTCCGTATAAGGTCCATTTCTATACAGTATATTAATCAATGCCTCATACGAATATACCTGAGCAGCTTGTGTTGCCACTGAGGCGAGATTCATCTTCGGAAAGCCCCACCAATGCACATGTGTTAGCTGAGCAGCTAGGTAATAGCAACGTAAATTCGGCAGGGCCAACCCTCCCTCTCTCATAGGTAAGTGAAGTGTTTCTAATGATATTCTAGCTGGTTTAGGTCCCCATAGAAAGGAGGAGACTGTCTTGTTTACATCCGTGAACCATTTCTTGGGGATATATACTGGAGCGTGCCAGAGCAAGTACAGAAACCTGGGCAGATAAATCATTTTAAATATGTTGATTTTCCCCAGTAGGCCAAGCGGCAACTTGGCCCAGGTCTGTGTACTCTCCTTATTGCACCCCTTTAAGTGTGTCGTGAAGTAACTTCAGACCAGGCCAAATTGAATAACAAGTTTTCTTTACTGAAGTTGTTCAAAAAGTATCAAATAATTTGCATGATATCTTCAATATACATTCCTGTACATGTTCTGTTAATTGTCACATAGCTGTTCTTCTAGTGCACCTGAATACCCATGAGGTAGATGTATATGTAACCTTTTTGGGACCCAACACTGGAGGGTTCTCTGATGATGGGTAATCAACCTACTCCACAGGAATAGCAGAGCCAGCCACCAGGTATTTAGGCTCCACCAGCTGCTCTGGTGCAGATATGCCAGGATCCAAGACAGGTAGAACCAAAGTAGGAGTAGCAGGTTTTACAACAGGTTCCTCCTGAGGTGCTGTTGTAGTCTCCATAGCTATCACATCCTGAGGCAGAATAGGAGCAGGGAACGTAACACAGCCCTGCAAAGCAGCTCCTATTAAGGCCTGTCCCTGCACTGACTCAACCCAGGCCAGATAGGGGAACCAAGACGTCTTCCCTGGGATCCATCCAGTAAGGGACTCAGGGAACTTAGATCTTAGCAAGGTGATGTGGCAACCTCCGATGGCAGTGCAGTTGGAAAAACAGGAACTGTAGGTAAAGATAATCCATGCAAGCTCAAGTCCCATGGTTCCTCCACTTCTGACAGCCTGGTACACAGCAAGGTGTTGCAACTGAGACAGAAAGCCTGGAGGGGAAGGGAGCATACAGTGTCCCGATCATGGATGTGGCAGTGATCCAGTCCCATAGTTGGCCAATATTTCAGTCCAGTGTCCAATACAATTGGCTCTATCTCTGAACACAGCATCCAGCATTTCCATGACAGTAGCTGTGACATGGTGAAGTAGCTTCCAGCAGTAAGACCACCTGGAAGGCAAGGAGCTTCTGCACCAAAGCACCATTTATCTTCCCCCTTATGTTGCAATGGCCAATCACAAGTCAGCATGCTCCCTAACATCACTGATCACAAGCTGTTCACACTTCTTTTCACATCAGTGATCACATTTTCTCTACACATGCCATGATCTCTTTGCTAGCTTCAGGTGCATGCAGGGAATGTATCCTGCTGACTGTGCCACGTTGTGGGCAGGCCTTACTGCACTCACATGAGGATCCTTAGAAAGCACTTGCTAGTGCACATATAAAATAATCACAACAGTTGAATCTGGATGGTTTTGGAAGCTGGGTGTCAAATACTTGCATGCAATACATTAATTAGAGAGGGTAGCCATTCTTTAATGTACTTGTAAGCATGCTGTTAACAGAGGTAGGTTTGTGCATATTTCTAGACAGACATCTCCTATAAAGACCCATTCTAGCCCTAACTTCTGGGCATAGGGAGCATTGTGAGGACCATTAATTTAAGCTCTTGCTTTATGGACTCGTAAGATATCTCTCTCAAGAAGTAGGATTATCTGAGCCTGTGGATTAAGTTCTGGTATCAAGTGCGCTATACATTTCAAGTGTGGGTGATGAACCACTACATCTGGTGTAGTAATGTCAGATCTGTGATCAGGATCTGATTGCATTTAAAAAGTGTTGGTAAGGACAGGCAACTTGTGCATCAATAGTCTCGACTAGGTAGCCAGACGCTCTCCTCCGGCTGTCTCCACTATTCCTGCACAAGTTCTTAAGGAATAGGGAATGTTGGAACCTTTGGTGCCAAATATGTCAAAGAAGGTCGAGCTGGCTAAAGACTTGTTACTTTGATCATCAAGAATTGCATAGAGCTTAATGGCTTTGTTCCTCTGGCCTGCTAGGTAAACTGTAACATGACAGATTTTGGAACAGGACCTGCTACCTATGGTTCCTTTACAGACCTCTGAGCATTGTGTAGTGATCTCTGATGTAGTTGTAGTAGTGTGTTCCTCCCCGCCGTGCTCGCTAGTGCTTTCGGTGCATTGTAATGTCCATGGGGCTGGCTCCGGGTGTAATGCGGTGTAGCACTAACCCCCGAAGGAGCTGCTGAAATAAATTGGGTTGTTGCTGTCACCCCTTTACCTGTAATTTCACCACAACAGGAACCTAGAGTCCATGTTGAGCTTTGTATCCGATAATGTATGCACCAGTCACTTTAGTATTTTTCCAATGCTTTCATGAAAACTTTTTAGGAAGTAGCAGTGAAGAGGTAGAAACGGAGTTGCAGGAAAGTTCAAATACCTTTTTCAGATCATTGAGGGTTTGAAGATCTTAGAGACGATTATACCTTCAGTCCAAAGATCTTTTGCCCACCCGGATAGGTCTCTCTCACTGACCTAGCAGCCGGAATGGCGCACGAACAAAAAGTCTCTGCCACAGACTTTAAAGGAACAAAAATTGCTTTACGATCCTCTGCCACAGGATGTAGTATTAGATGAACAGTCCTCTGCCACAGGACGTAATGGTTTTTAGATGAACAGCGACACAGTACCAGAACCTTTAAGCCGACCCGGCAGTACTGTGCGGTAAGTTAGGTTAGGATGCATCCTCCAATTGAGTCACCAGGCCCCTCTTGAGACCAGCCTTCCACACGGTCCTCTCCAAGATGAGTCCTCCCCTGGATCTTCTCAATTGCTTGGCTTCTTCCCGCAGGACAGACAGCACAGGACCACCTCTAAACCAGCGGGCCCCAGACGACCTCTGGGCCCACTTATAGTAACGCAGCCTCGGGCCAGCATGGCCCCGAGACTGAAAATAAGCCGTCACATACCTTTAGGCCAGGAGGGCCAGCAGGTGAAAGAGAAAGAAAAATGGCATCTGCCCCTTAAGTACTCTCTCCCAGAACGCAAAGCAGTGGACCACCTCTGCCAAATTGCTTCTGAGAAAGAAGAGCACTCAATATACTTCAGCCTGTTGCTTTTCAACACTGGCCTGTGGTGACAACGACACCTACAGGCGACAGTGTGAAACTACGCACAACAGACCCAATTCTGGAACAGAGGCTAATTTAGCCATAGATTAAATCTGAACTATGTACAGAACAGGTAACCCACTAAATTTACATATAAGCGCCTGATCAACAGGAGCAGGGCGCTACACTGTGTTGTGTTCTAAGCATATTACACTGACCTTTCAATCCTTGGCAAAGTGAGATGTTGATGAGCAGCACTTATAGCAGATGCTTTTCTTCTTCAGGAAAGCTTTTCCTTCTTCCATGGACTTCTCTTTGAAGGCTCTGCATTTTAGAGGAGGATGTGGCACCCTGTGCAAGGGATACTGCTTACCAGGATCTTTCACCTTTGTCTCTGAGTTAGAGGAGCTAGCACACCTGTGAAAGGAACCTGGAGGAATCACATTAGTTTTGTATACTGTTACTTGAGGTTTGCGATGGTTCAGTCCTGTAGGAGCAGCACATGACAATTTGAAGTCAAACCTAGGATCATTTCTTGTTCTAGCTTGCCGGCATACAAAGTCCACAAAAACAGATAAAGGGGGAATGGAACGTTATACTGTTTTTTTATATTTGGAGCCATGTGTGATCCACTGCTCTTGTAAGTTATAGGGTAGCTTTTGTACAATGGCGTTGACACCTCTGGCTGTGTCAAGGAAAGCAAGTCCTTGTAAGTCCCCTTCAGCTTTGGCTACCTGGAGTTCGTTTGTGAGTAAGTCACTTAGTTCAGTGAGTTTCTGATAAGTCTTGTTAGGTACCTTAGGAAAGGTATCACGTTTCTTGACTAGTGCATTTTCTATTGCTTCTGCTGAGCTACCTGGCATGTTCGGCTGACTCATTTCCAAGCCATTTGATCAGGAGGTCTATCTCTTCACTGCAAGACAGGTCTAAGCCTCTAATAGTGTTTTGGAAAGAAAATCGCCAGGCTCTGTAGCTTTCAGGGTGGTCATTAAACTTAAAAGTCCTTTTGTGACTAACTTGCGTTGTGCAAGAACTTAATGGCAAAGTCTACCGTGGTTTGATTAGCTGACTGTGTACAGTATACAAATATAATATTATGGCTTGTAACAGATGTTCTTTCATGATTTGGTATGCCCAAATAGGATCTTGACAATAAAATATACAATTTTCATAAAAACTAGTATTCTCATTCATAATGACAGGCTTCATTTAAAGTCCCAACTTTCCTCTTTTTCTCTGCACGTATATCTCAGGGATGGAGGCCTGCCATTATAATACAAGGCTGTGCCAGGTCACACTGTTTCTTGATGAAGAAATTTGTTTTTAAAAAAAATTGGGGATATTTTTAATAGCAAAAAGTAAAAAATATAGTTTTTTTTCAAAATCATCGCTCTTTTTTTTTTTTGTTTATAGCACAGAAAATTAAAACTGCAGAGGTGATCAAGTACCACCAAAAGAAAGCTCTATTTGTGGGAAAAAAAGGACTTCAATTTTGTTTGTGTAAAGCGTTGCACGATTGTGGAATTGTCAGTTAAAGTGACGCAGTGCCAAATCGCAAAAAATGGCCTGGTCATTAAGGGGGAAAATCTTCCGGGGCTGAAGTGGTTACCAAAACAGGGTTGTGTGAAAGTTTTCAGAAAAGACAAATACAGACACATATAATCAGTATTTGAAGTATACAGAAATACAATTAATATGCTAGGCTGTAGATTGTGATAAGTAATTGCTAAACGCTGCATTTAGGGGATACAGGTTGAAGTCCAACATGTGCTCTGATAGCTGGTTCCTTTTTTGCAGTCTCTAAGATGGAGTCTGAGCTCCCAGGTGTCAGGAGCATCTAGTGCTCCTGCTCCTCATTCCAGCATCCAGGTTTTGGCTATGGCATTCTCCCCATCTGTGTCTATCTGCAAGGTGATTGTTGTGGTCAGTCTCTGGGTGGAAACCAAACCTGTTATAAGCCAGCCAAACACTCACTCGCATGCTTGTAATAGAGAGTTATACGTGTGTAATTCCTAAACAAGCCCCCTTTCTGTCTGTCCTGCTCTGCTAGATTGGATTTCCCTGTATATGACTTTGGACTGGATTTTGGACTATTCCCTGAACTCAGCCTGCCTTTTACCTGGACTGTCATAGAACCACGCTACCTGTCTGTCAACTGCAAGTACCTGTTTGCTTTTCTCAGTTTGCACCTGCCCTGGCATGGTGGCCAGGCACTATAGCATTGTTTATAAGTCCTGGGGACCACCGAGTACCTGTAGGCCTGCTTGCCTTATGGGAAAGGGGGCTGCTATAGGTGAAAAACACAGTAGCCGGCTATGTGTCAGTGTCTGACCACCTGTGTTGGGGTAGAGGTGACAGCTCTGCCACCTGTTCTTATCTCCAGGTATTTTTAAGCAGAAAAGAGTTCATATTCTGCTCTGATCCTGGTTGCAGGATAGACAAGTATACAAACAAGCAGTTTAATATCAAGAAGGGTTAGTGTTAAGGTTACAAGAATTATTTGTATAAGGGTCACTGTTACGATACAGGGTTGTTAGTGTGTGGATTGTCACCCATCTCCAGGGCAGCCATCAGAAATTTTTGGGCCCCTTACACAGCTTTAGGCCTGGGCCCCCTGCCCCCCCCCCAGAGCCTGACCACCAACATTCCCCAGGGCCATCCTACCGAATCCGCACACCAGCCACCTCACCTGTACGCACTCAGACCCCCCTCAATCCAGTATATATGTCACCCTCCACACACCTGTATATTTGTCAACCGTCCCCAAACCTGTATATTTGTCATCCCCCCTCACACCTGTATATATGTCAGCCCCTCCCACACACACCTGTATATATGTCAGCCCCTCCCACACACACCTGTATATATGTCAGCCCCCCACACACACACCTATATAATATATCTCTATCTCTATCTATCAGTGCTCTCCACACACACCTGTATATATGTAGTGCCCCCCCACACACACACCTGTATATATGGCAGCGCCCCCCCACACACGCCTGTATATATGTCAGCGCGCCCCCCCCCCACACACACACACCTGTATATATGGCAGCCCCACATACACAAATCTGTACACACACAAGCCTCTGGCCCCTCCCTGTACACTAACAGCCCCTACTTGTAGCTTCCTACCTGGTCCCAGCTCATTTTCACAAAGCTGACATGTTGCTGAGAATCACTGTCATGAGGGGTGCACATGCACGTAGTAGCCAGAGGTGGCAGTAAAAAGCTTGATGCCCGAGTCAATGACACGAGAACAGCAGAAACTGTGAGATTGTTTCTGTACTGCACAGCATGGATCCTCTTCACCCATCCTGCCTTCTGGCCCGGGCGGGCCCCTCGGGCCCCCGGGGCCCCTTACAGTTGCGGCCCTGCCCATCTCCACACCAACAAAGGCTAATTGAACATTATTAATGCCTTTTTTTTAAAACTGTGCCCATGTATTGCTTTCTAATAATTTTTCAGAGGGTAAAAGCTGTTAATTGAAAATCTAGAAGAGGTAATTGTATTGTATCCTCTTGTCGCCTCGGAGATATTGTTTTTCAGCTGTAAAAGTCTTTAGACTGTTTGTATTAGCAAGTTTGATTTCTTTCAAATGCATTACTCTAGCTTAATATACCATAATGCTGTAATAGATCTGATGTAAAAGTGAAAAGGTGAGGCCACAGCAAAACCTGCAAAATGTATATAAACTGTGGATCATCTTTGGCTAAGTTTACATTTACATTGAGAAATCATTTTGGACAATCTATAAAAGAAAAGGTTCTAATTTTTCATACACTCAAAGGAGAGTTATCCAACGTAGTTTGGCAATCTTAAAAAAATCTAATGCTAATAGAATGTTGATGTCCTAATAATGGAAAAAGAATATTCATATTTTTCACCATTTAAATCAATTGGTATTCAGAGGACATATTTGTTTTTTTTTTTTTCCAATGTGTGAGTGGAGTGATTGCCAAAACCCTATTGGCCTGTCATTAATGCTTGATTCTCATGTGAAAGTATGAATGATTAAGAAATGATCTGGTGCTTGAACTCCAGCAAAATGCTTATACTAGAATAGAAAGCAATAAATCATCTCCTGCGTTTGACCCATATTTTATCACTGCAGTAGGATTCAGTTATTCAGCATTAATTCACTAAATGAATCGCAGGCAGAACTGAATTCAGAAGAATCTGTTTAGTAGACATGGCTCAAAATTTAGAATAGATCGGAACACAATATCTTGTTGTTTTTTTTTCTTTTGATAAACTCATTTAAATGATTAATCTTTTTCCTTGTATGTAAATGATGTTCTCAGTTTCAAGTAGAAGAGTTTGGTTCACAGGGGAGTTTGGCTATGCTGATCAAGGCAGCTCATAGATGGCACCACAATCCTGGTGCCAACTCACACCCATTGTAACTTTTCCTGGCATGGGTTTATTAACTGCTTTATTTTAAGAAAGGAAAGTACATTAATAGCCAACCCATATTTTGCTTTTAACAATTTATTGTTAGCCAAGGTTGCCATTGGTTTAAACACCAATAGCACAGGAGGGGATGAGCCTATTCTTTACTTTCCTTTTAGTATTATTTTTCATTTAGTTGTCCCAATCTACTGATTTGCTGTCGTAATCTGTCATAATCATCCTGCTGCTTCTTCTGGCCTGTGTCAGTAGTTTCAGGAAACTTCTAAAGTCTTACTAAATGCAACATCATTGCAAAGAACTGTTTTATTTTTCAATCAGTTGACTTGACTCATTTTGTCAGTGAAGATTAGATAATCAAAGACGAAATCTGCTGCTTGCTATAGGCAAAAATTACAGGTTTTCTTTTGTTTTATTATTTTTCTTTTGTACCACTATTCATCAGCAGAATTCAGAAATGCAATCAACAATCCTCTGGCAGGGGTTATGATTTTCTTTGTTTAATATGTGGTTGTTTATGTATTTCAATATGCCATGTTCCTCCATATTTCATTTGGTGCGATCTGTGGATGCTAGCTTCATCACACAAATACTCTCCTTTACTTAAAAAGAAAGTTGTACTTTCCATGCCAGGCATTTTTTCATTTATGACAGACAATATGCGCTCTCTGACACAAATTTAAATGCACCAAGAATGTGTTTTACTTGTGGGGATGATTTAACATTTTTGTTCTATATTGAGTTGCTGGTTTTAGACCTATGCTGCTTTAGGTTATATGGTCTGTAAAGGTAAAAATATTAATTTTGAGTTTGCTAGACTGTAAGGGAACAATTTATGAAAAAAATTGCATAGCCATTTCTCCAGTGAATCTGCATGTACGACCGTTCTCTGCAAATTGGGCAAAAATTCATAATATTTAGTCTATTTTCTTTTCTGAACGAATGTTCTTCTATTATAGACAGTAGTAAAATGCCATATTATGGCCACTCCGAAGAGCTGAGAAGCATAAGAAAATGTTTTTGCAACGAGATACAATGTAACAATTCTAGAGAATGCTAAGGGAAATAAGCAAATAAATGTTACATATTGATGGTTAGCGGAAAGAATGCCCTGCTTACATTGGTGATCAGTACTTTAGTCAGTACTTTGGTGATCCTCTTTACAGATGATCAGAATACCTCTTTACAGATGTTAAGGATCATTAGTGTCAGTGGTTACTTACAGTATCTAAGAGGCAGAAATTTCTCATTGGTCAAGAAACCCCTAACAACCTCTGGAGGAACCTTATAGTTCAATTGAACCTTGGTTGACAAATGCAGCTCTGGGAGTTGTTTTCAAATTATAGAACTGGTTCCTTAACTTGCCATGATTAACCAGAATCCACATTTCCAAACATTGTTACCTATATTTTTTTATTTTTTTTTCACATTCATATGGAGAGTCCATCAGTCATACAAGACAAGCAAACTCCTTTATGTCTTTATTGGGACTGAATACAAAACACAATCTTCTGTGGTAAAATTCTATCCTCTTAAGCCACGTTCACACCTAAGCGACGCTGCCACATTGCGTTTTTTTTTGCACGTTTTTGGAGCAGCACCATTCATTTTGAATGGGTCTCCCTCTGCTCCAAAAAAGCTCCAAAGAAATTCATGTACCAAATTTTGGCACTGAGACAGGAGCATTTGGCGTCCCATATTTTGCATGACAATCACGGCAAAAACGCACTGCATTTGGGGTGTCATTAAAAAGCAATGGCACCGCAAGTGCGTTGCACATTTTGCTGCAATTATAGAATTGCATAATTCTGTTTGCAACTCCAATACGCTAAGTGTGAATGAGGCCTTAGATAAACCCTGAAGTTCAATATCTTAGCAGAATAGGTGTTATTTGCACAATTGGTTTTCCCAAGGAGCTACCCTAATCTGGCCCAGTTATGCTACTGTTTCCCCAGGGAAGAAACCCTTCCTGTTTGTTAAATGCTTTATATTTGAAGGGACAAAATAGCTGTTGGCCAAAGAAAACAAGAGCAATGCATATTTTCTGTGAAGATGTACAAATTAAGTACTGTGATGCTAAGACTGATGACCCAGAAACATATTGTAACTACTTTCGCACATAAATAAAACATTCTTTTCTGAACATTTAAGTTTAAAACACTTGCATGTGAGCATTTATAATTGTTATTTTTAAGTGCTTCTACACAAATTTAAATTGTTCATAAAATGTCATTTTCAAATTGAAAAGCATATGTACCATAAGTAATGCACAATTTACAACAAAACAATTGCACCATGGCTTATTATGCTTTTCTGCATCCAATTTCATAGTTTGACTAAAAATATGTACATTAATTAACTCTCACTGCAAAATTGTGTTTTAAAAATGTAATACTTTTGAAATTTGTTTGTACAGCGTATAAACAAAAACTAGGGGGGGGCGTGTCTGGTCGTTCAACAGGGAGGACGTGTGCTGCTCTAGCTCCGTCTGGGCTGATTGCATCCAGAGCCATCTCTACCCTTCCTCAACCCATCGAGGCTAGTTACACACCTCAGGGGTATCTGGACACTTTTGGCTACGGCCCCTGGGGACTATCCAACCTTTTTGACCCCTGGAAGCGGTTCGGGGCCTACAGCTCAGCCCGAGCCTCGGACGCCAGTCGCCATCTTGGGCCCTATCTAACACCCGGAGCCCCCGGATCTCCGCTGCTCTGGACTAGAGACCTCCGTGAAGCTCCCACACGGCACCCTGTCCGCACTTGGGATCCCCCCGTCCCAGTATCTTCCACCCGGAGATCCCTCCTCTGACGGGCCGACCTCCGGAGGTCCGACGCCATCCCGCGGCCTACCGCTCCGACCTACTCCACCTTCTGCACAGCGGTGAGTACCTGGATAATTTACCATCTATCACCTACCTCTCAATCGGCCCCCCCATCAGAGGGAAATCCCGTTCCTGGGCCCAAAAGAAGCCACCCGAGGCCTCCGCGCTATTGGTGCTCTCCCGGCCGGCCTAGACTGTCAGGAAAGTCCGAGGCTTCGGCCTACTCACGGAGGTCGGCGGCCATCTTTGTACTCCCTATCCACATTTGTGCCTTCACTTGCTCAGTGCAGCCATTGCTTATACTCAGGCTCCGCTTCAATCAGATCTCCCCCTGATCTATAGCTGAGGGGGAACTTTCAGTACCTGCAAAGGGGAAGGGAGGAGAAGAAGAGAGAAGAGGAAAGGAAAGAGAAAAATTTTTTTTTTTTTTTTTTTTTTGTTTTTTTTTTTTTCTTTTCCTTTTCACGAAAATCTCCACAAGCAACCACAGTATGTTGAAATATGTCCGACGCTGAGCAAATGTAAGTGAGAGGTGCCCCACACGGCTACCGGCCTAATAGTTCCAGTTATGCCTTCCAAATCAGCTAAATCTCGTTCTGCAGCAGGTAAACGATCTGGTAAAAGGTCACTGTCTAACTCAATATCTGCAGGCTCTATTCAACAATATTTGTCTAACGCACGCGGCACTCAGGCCCGAACCTCGAGACTAAGCGCCTCTCCCGCATCTCACGCTGCCTCAGTGAGGGGAAGCTCTCCAGCCTCTTCATACTGCTCTGATCTCATGGATGACCCAAGTTCCCCTGCTGGCTCCGAAATGCATACGCTGATGAGCGGTCTTAAAAAAGAACTTGCAGGCATGTTCCATAACTTGGAAAAGTCTATTAAAAAAGAGATAACTGCAGTTAGGACTGACATGTCCCACATCTTGGTCAGAGTAGAGGAGACGGAGCAACGGCAAGATACCCAAGCGCTAGCCATTAAAGAACTGCAGGACACTGTTACCCAGCTAGCATTTGCTCATCGGGCCTCCCTATACAAACTCGAAGACCTCGAGAACCGCAATCGAAGAAACAACATACGGGTCAGAGGCCTACCCGAGGCTACTGGAGATAGTGACCTAGAACCATCAATACGGGGCATTTTCAACACCATTATGGATAATCCTGTCACCGCACCACTCCGCTTTGACCGGGTACACCGGGCTCTGAGACCCCGCAATACTAACTCTGACCAACCTAGAGACGTTATCTGTCGCCTACATTACTTCGAAGATAAAAATGCAATTATGATGAAGATGCGAGGCCTGCCTAGCATAGATTTCGACGGGGCAACCATCACTGTATTCCCAGACATCTCCAAGGACACCTTAGACCGTCGCAGAGCTCTAAAGCCGCTTCTTGACCTCTTGCGTACAGAAGGGATCACATATAGATGGGGCTTCCCAGCCTGCCTGATTGCCACAAAAAATGGCCGATCCCACACACTAAGGTTCCCGGAGGAACTTACAACCTTTTCGCAAGCTCTTAATCTTCCGCCCGTGGAACTCCCAGGCTGGCAGGACTCCATTCCTAAATTCTCGAATCTTGCAGATTCAGTCTGGAAAAAAACCCCTTCAAAGGCTGGTCGTTCTTCTATCCCGGGCTCTGCACAAAAGAATGGTTGAACTCTGCAACTTTGTCCTTTGCCTTTTTTCATTCAACCACGTTTCACTAGTACAGATGCTTATTTTCCTACAGCAAATTGATGCCAAGTCAGTCTTCAGATGTAAAAAAATTTTTTTTTTTTTTTTTTTTGCACACTTACCTGACTATTTTTGGTAAACTCTGACTTAGGATTAGTTTGACCACTGATCTCCTTTCATGTTCTTTTGTTGATTAGTTGTCGCATCAGTAATGGTCTACAATTTATGCTGCTCAGTAGGAATTTCAATGTTTAAGTTTATTTCTGTTTCTGCCTACATGACCCCTTATTTTCATTTTTATTTAACTGGAACTAAATTTTTCATTTCTAATTACAAGTTAATTATTTGTTATGGGCCGAGTGCTGTTGGGGCACGTTTCTTATATTGCTCCTCCCCGACAACATAACCCAGTCCCCCCCTCCTTCTGGGGTTGACGAGTGCGTGCGACCTTAAAAGTTATTTTGTCCAATCCCTGCTTGAGGTTTTGGATGGCCGCTCGTGCTCTTCTTCCCCAATGGGACCACTGCAGATTTCTGCGTGTTATTCATACGTTTCCCAAAAGTTCTTTAATTCATATGTATGATTTTTCTATAAGTTCACTTTTCCCTTCTTCTTTTTTTTTCTATTCTTTACTTTACTCTCTTTTCCTTCTCCCTCCCCCTCCCCTCCCTTTCCCCTGCTGGCATACATGGAAGCATAGGCTGAAGTATTCTACCTACATGTAACAATGACTACATTGAAGCTTCTATCATATAATGTTAGAGGTCTTAATGTCGCAGCTAAACGGCACCAAACATTCCGTGAACTAAAGCAGGCCGCTTGTTCTATTGTTTTTCTCCAGGAAACACATCTAACTCATACAACACCGGTTAAACTGACCTCACCTCATTTTCCGCAATGGTACTATAGTTTATCCGACACTAACAAAGCTAAGGGAGTAGCCATTGGGTTTAACAGAAGCATATCCTTTCGTTTGTCTGACATGCTAGCAGATGATTCAGGCCGCTTTCTTTTTCTCCAGGGTTTCATTGGTAATACCCAATGTACTCTAGCAAACGTTTATTGCCCAAACCAAAATCAACCTACTTTTTTTTCAAAAATCTTAACCAAATTATCACATTTTGCCAAAGGTCTTATTATATTAGCAGGTGATATCAACATGTCCCTAGACCCTATACTAGACACGTCCCAAGGACGATCTAATATCTCTTTTAAACGCCTTAAATTTGTTAAAAGAAGACTCTTGGACCTCCAACTCATGGACGTCTGGCGCCTCCTCCATCCCAAGGAGAGAGATTTTTCACACTTCTCCACATCACATCACTCATATTCCAGAATTGACAATATATTTCTAGATCATTTTCACCTCCCCCTCTTACAGTCTGCCCACATAGGCACCGCAACTATCTCGGATCATGCACCTGTTTCGATAACGCTGTCTATGCCTTCCTTGGCACGCCGCACTAATAACTGGAAACTCAACGACTCCCTTCTTACTAATGAAGCCGAGGTTTCCTTAATGTCCTCTCATCTCTCACAATATTTCAAAGAAAACAAACCCTTTGATACTTCTCCCTCCGTAGTCTGGGAAGCTCATAAGGTTACTATCAGAGGACGGTTTATTGAACTTGGTGCTAGACTGAAAAGGGAGCATGGTCAGCGACTCGAACAGGTCCTACAACAAATAGCTGATCTTGATAAGCAACATAAACTTTCTCTCCATAATGAGCACCTCCAATCACTCACACTCAAACGAGAGGAATTAAAATCTCTTCTTAACTTAGACACTATGAGAAAATTCCAACGCTTATCACAAAAATACTATGAATGGGGAAACAAACCAAGTAGGCTATTGGCCAGGTCATTAAAAGCTAAACAAACGCAGTCCTTTATTCCCAAAATTAAACTACAATCAGGAGAGCTCGCTCATGCAACCCCAGACATTGCAAAGGCCTTCAAGGAGTTTTACGCAGATCTCTACTGTGTCAACAATGACTTGTCCTCTTTACCTCAGAAAGAGAGACGTAGACGCATGCTCTCTTATTTAAAAGAAGCTAAACTACCTAAATTACCTACATCTATTTTTAAAGAATTAGAGGCAGACTTCTCGGTAGAGGAATTTCAAGCTGCTTTGAAGTCCACTCCCTCTGGTAAAGCACCCGGACCGGACGGGTTCACTATTCTATACTACAAGACATTTAGTGACATTCTGCTTCCCCATCTTACAGCTTATGCTAACTCAGTTTCTCAATCCTCAGGTTTACGCCCAGAATCCCTCTCCACTCACATTACTGTCATTCCTAAACCTGATAAAGACCCTACCCTCTGTAATAGTTATAGGCCAATTTCATTAATAAATACTGATATCAAATTATTTGCCAAAGTAATGGCAAATCGCCTACTCCCCCTACTACCTAACTGGATCTCCAAAGATCAATCAGGTTTCATTCCCAATAGAGAAGCAAAAGACAATTCCCTCAGAGCGATTTCCCTAATCCAGTATGTTCGGAGAAGCGCCCAGCCCACCCTACTCCTATCCACTGATGCTGAAAAAGCGTTTGATAGGGTGGACTGGGACTATCTTAGAATGACATTGAGACATTTTGGATTGGGTCCTAAGATGTTCCACCGTATTTTATCTCTATACTCTAACCCCACAGCACAAATCAGAATCAATGGAACGCTGAGTGACTCTTTTGCTTTACATAACGGTACAAGGCAGGGATGCCCCCTATCCCCCCTCCTCTTTGCCATTACCTTGGAACCTTTCCTAGCGACAATTAGGAACAATGATAATATTCAAGGCATTCGAGTTGGTAAGAGTTCCCATAAATACGCAGCATATGCTGACGATATATTATTTTTTATTCAACAACCCCGCATCTCCATACCTAACCTAATGTCAGCATTTTCCATCTTTCAGTCAATCTCTAATTTCAAAATAAATCTATCCAAATCAGAAATTTTAAACATTAACTTCTCCCAATCCGAGGTGTCTTCCCTGAAACCTCTTTTCCCCTTTAAATGGGAACCAAAACATATGAAATATCTAGGTATTTATCTCACCCCCAACCTTCACTCTCTTTTCCGACATAACTATATTCCATTGCTTAACAGGATTAGGGAAGATCTACGAAAATGGTCCAGTTTATCCCACACCTGGCTAGGTAAAGTAAATATTATTAAAATGAACATATTACCCCGCATACTCTTTCTTTTTCAAATGCTTCCACTAGGGGTTCCAGTGGGGTTCTTCACCATTTTGCAAACCATGATCTCCCGTTTTGTTTGGAGGAACAGTCACCCCAGGATATCTAGAGAGATACTGTTTCGCTCCAAGATGTCTGGGGGACTGGCACTACCTAATTTTAAGGCGTACTATCAGGCGGTTGTACTTTCTAGGGTGGCCGACTGGAAGTATGCTCTTGATTCGAAATTGTGGGTCCAACTTGAATACCTTTTGAGCGGTGTTGATCTATCGGTAGTTCCTTGGATACCCCGCTCCTGCAGGAATCTTGATCGATCCACCTCAACACTCACTATATCCTCATTAGCTATATGGGACGCCCTACATAAAAAATTCTCATGGGGGTATAACTCCCCTTTAACACCCCTCCTTAATCACAAATATTTTCTACCAGGTTTATTAGATCCCGGTTTCCAATCTTGGAGACCAAGAGAACCTTTCTTATTACATCACGCCCTCCGTGGCAATACACTTAAACCATTACATTTGATCATCGATCCCAAACCTGTCTCGTTTATCGACAAATGGAGATACCATCAATTACAATGTTTCTTAAGCTCTCTCCCTCATCCGCTTAGAGGTTTGCAAGATCTAAATCGAATAGAAGAAATATTCTACCCAAAAGACCCTCCCTTACATAGTATTTCTCTATTTTATAGAGCTATTATTGCCCTTCAAAATCCTGAGTTTCCACCCTTTTTGGTAAAATGGGAGACTGACCTGGGTTCCCCCATCTCAGACAATCAAAAGGACAGGGTCTTACAATTGGCTCACACTTCCTCCCTTGCTTCTAAGATGGCAGAGGTCAATTATAAACTACTCACTAGGTGGCATTACACCCCCGTTAGACTCCACCAAATGTTCCCCACCAGTTCCCCATTATGCTGGAGGAACTGTGGGAACGAAGCCACTCATGCACATATCTGGTGGTTTTGCCCACTCATCCGCCCCTACTGGATGGCCATCTGCAATCTGATTTCACAGATTATGGAGGTAAATCTACCCATGGACCCATGGACTATCCTTTTTCATGCCTCTACAACCTCCATAGGCTCATATAAACGTTCACTCATTCCCCACCTTTTGAATACAGCCAAAGCCTTAATTCCCACCTTCTGGGGCCAAGCAGCAATTCCGTCTATTAGGACCTGGTTGCAGAAGGTTGATGAAGTTCAACTCATGGAGAGTATTACCCATAATATCAAAGGGACTTCAGAAAAACACTCAGCCACCTGGGCTCCTTGGGTGGATTTTCAGTCCACCTCCTCATATAAGGATATTATAGTACAGACCTCATAAATTTATTACTTTTATATCGTCACAAAATTTCGATCACTCAACATTTTGCACATGTATGCCAACACCCCACCTTATCCTCTTTCTTCTCATTTTACCCTCTATCCTATTTACTATCCCCCTTATTTTTTTCCTTTTTCATTTCCTCTCCTATTATCAAGTTTTCTGCACCTCAAGCTTTCTGTTAGCTTCATTATACCTCTCTTATTTAACTGATGCAAGGTTTTTCATCTTGTTCTTACACTTTGATTTCTATGTTTACTCTGAGGGAAGGTTTTCCTTTTTCTACTGAATTACTACATTGATTCTCATCCTCCTTTCTGAATATACAGAACCGTTTAATATATCTCAGGCTTCTTGACACTCATTGTATATATCCGAGCATTGAAATTGACTTTGCTTCTCATAATATTTGTACCCAGTTTGTGACATAACTGTTTATTTTTGTAATTATTTTCTTTAATAAAAATTTATTAAACAAAAAATAAACAAAAACTAGGTAGCTGTTGCAATTTACTAGCATTGTTAAGAGCTTGGAAAGCAATGTCCTTGAAAATATTAGTTTACGGCCCTAGTTCAGCCTTTTTATTTTTATAATTTGAGGGGGAGGATTTGTTTTAGGCAGGAAGATTGGGGGGCATGATTGTACTATGATGGGTACATTTTGGGGAGGTGATTGAAGCTAGCAGAGAATAAGAGGTTTTATGCTAGGATAAAGGAATGGGGGGAGGGGGGATTTGTGCTAGGACATGGGGATTGGGGGAGTTGTTATAAAATGGGGGGATTTAGGGGAAAAGGATTTGTGACAAGAGGGGAAATTTGGAGGAGAGGATACTTACCTGAGCCCTCATTTACCCAATGCTATGCCTATGTGCAGCTCTTCTCTCCACTCACTTCCTGGTCTCTCTCGCTTTGCTGAGGCAGAGGGAGCGATTGGTTCCAATGTTGTCAATCAAAGCCAGTGACTAGGAAGGAGGCAAGACTGAGTACTGCTGTCTGTGCTCTAAAGATGCAGACAGCGGGGCTTGGGAGCGAGCTTGCATGAGTGCCCCCATATGGGGGCACTTGCTACAGAAGAGGAGCCAGGAGTTCTGGCAGAGGAAGAGGAGGTTCAGGGCTGCTCTACGCAATTCCATTGCACAGAGCAAGTGAGTATAAACTTGTTTGTTATTGTTGAAAAATAAAAATCATACATTTACAATCAATTTAAATGTGGACATATTACACCCAATAATCCACCTGACACGTACCTTGGTTGGAGGCCGAGTTGATGAGAGGACTTCTTTTGCGGCTGTGGTCCGAGCACCCCTGAACATAGTGACAAAGGTACAAGGCTCAAAGAAGCTTGGGTGCCGGTAGGTTAGTAGCAAGTGATTGCCATGGACAGAGGTGTAGTCAAGGTGAGCAAGGGTCATACACGGTAAGGCAGCAGCATGAACAGAAAGCAGGCAGAGCAAGGTCTCCTACCAGGCCCAGATCAGTACCAGGGAAGCAGGCAGAGAATAGTCAGAGGCAAGCCAACGTCGGAATCCAGAATCCACAGAGCAAGGTTAGGAATCAGCTGGGTGAGTAACGGAAGATCAGTTAACAAAAGCAGAAATACAGGAAACCTGAAGAATATCCAGTAATTACCCCTTTTCAGACTAGGCCATTTTTTGCGATACAGCACTGCATTACTTTAACTGACAATTGCGTGGTCATGCAACACTGTACCCAGATAATTTATATTAATCATTTTAAATTGAGGTCCTTTTTTCCCAAAAATAGAGCTTTCTTTTGGTGGTATTTGATCACCTCTGCGTTTTTTATTTTTTGTGCTATAAACAAAGAATGACCCACAATTTTGAAACAAAAAAAACAATGTTTTACTTTCTGCTCTAAAACATATCCAATAAAAAATGTAAAAAATCAACGCAACTGGGGGGTCGATTTGAAATAAACTTCTGGCAGGCACTACAGTTGCGCCATTTCTTTGAATCGCTAGGACCAGCGATAAACTACTGACAACAATTGACTAGGTTTGAATTATACTGTGAAGAGAAAGAACCCCTCCCCCGGACGATCTCTAAGATATATGCAATGTTAATTGCTCCTGCAGATAACTTCGTGATGCCCGGAATTGGAAAGTGGGAAAGAGATCTAGATAAGATCTTTACGCCAGTTCAAAGTCAGAAGATAATATATCTCTCGTTGAACTCATCGATTTGTACACAAACTCAGGAGTCTAATTACAAATTACTGATGAGGTGGTATTACACCCCGTCAAGACTTTTTTCAATACATTTTTTCCAGTGGCCTCAGACCATTGCTGGCGATGTAAAAAGAAACGGGGGACCTTGGTCTATATATTCTGGTCATGTCCTAAGATCATACAATACTGGCTAGAGGTACAAATGATTTCCTAAAAATTCACAGCCTTTTCAATACCAGATGACCCTGCATCTTTTTTGCTCCACTGTTCACAAATCCCTTTACAGGCATATAAGAACTCTGTTTTATGTAATTTTGTTAACGCTGCTAAGGCTTGTGTTGCTCTTTGTTGGAAGGACCCTAAGCCGCCATCGATTGCATGGTGGCTTAATAAGGTCAGAAATGTTGGGGCTATAGAGGACTTGGTGCTCTCGGCCCAAGATAGAAAAGAGCAGTATACCAAAACCTGGACAGCATGGAACGTATTTGTAAATTCAGAAGAAGAAGAGACTGCTGGGGAACACAGGGAATGAGGCCGCCCGCCTTTGAACCTTATAACATTATGGAAGTCCCCCACCCTCCACAAGGAGAGGCGGGTAAGGGGGGGGGGTTGTGGGTTTTTTTTTTTTTTTTTGTTTTTTCCTTTGTGGTTTGGACTATGATTTGGGGTATTTTTGTAAAAGATAAAATAGAAGGGAGGATCAGGAAGTATCTTGTCGCTTAGTATGTGAAGATAAGTATATATTTAGGCAGGGAAGTCATTTTGTTACACTGAATGTGAAATACAGTGTATATAAAAGTATTATGCTTGAAATAAAAGTACAGCTTATTCAGTAAATAAACGAAACTTTCTTTTTAAAATTGTATTTTTTTTATTACAAATAGAATAACAAGGACAGTATGTGTTAAGAAAATTCCAACTACAGGTAACCACTCCCCCTCCCCTCATAACAATTTGAAAACTTCCTGCCAATATGTATTTTCAGTTATTGACAATACTGGTCCAGAAGCATACAGTCAGGTCCATAAATATTGGGACATCGACACAATTCTAATCTTTTTGGCTCTATACACCACCACAATGGATTTGAAATGAAACAAACAAGATGTGCTTTAACTGCAGACTTTCAGTTTTATTTTGTGGGTATTTACATCCAAATCAGGTGAACGGTGTAGGAATTACAACAATTTGTATATGTGCCTCACACTTTTTAAGGGACCAAAAGTAATGGGACAGATTAACAATCATCCATCAAACTTTCACTTTTTAATACTTGGTTGCAAATCCTTTGCAGTCAATTACAGCCTGAAGTCTGGAACGCATAGACATCACTAGACACTGGGTTTCATCCCTGGTGAAGCTCTACCAGGCCTCTACTGCAACTGTCTTCAGTTCCTGCTTGTTCTTGGGGCATTTTCCCTTCAGTTTTGTCTTCAGCAAGTGAATTTTTTTCTGGGCCTTCCCATCTCTAGTGCTGGTGGGAGTATACCTGATAGCCCAGGAGTAAATTATCCCCCATAAAGAAAACATATTTTCAAACAAATAAATGCAAAAGAAGATGCACATTGTGTAGTATTTAAAATAAAGACCATTTTATCAAAATGTGAAAATATGTGAAAATAGCAGTACAACATATAGTATTAGATATCCAATAGCATCACAGATCCAAGGGACGCTAATCCATGGTAACTTTGCGTGATCATGTCACGTTTAGCCCTGCCCTACATGTTTCGTCATAGGTGATGTCCTCGGGGTGTTTGCTCTTCGGATCCCTCTTTTTGCATGAAATATGTTATTAATATGCAAACATCCAGCCCCTTCTCAGCCTCCTCACCCACAGTAAAGAAGGACATAAAAGAATTCTCAATAATGGATTATCTCATCAGAAAGGTGAAACCTTCTCAGCTCACTCGGAACAATCATCGAAATGTAAACCCTTGCCAGGTTTCAGTCTCCCCCTGTCACCTCCAGACATCCTGTTTCCCAGGTGACTCTAGACTATACACTCAGGTGACACACTTATATTATTAAAACATTGTGATACTCACAGTAGAAGTAGTAGCATCGGCATGTCAAATAGTACACCACCAAAGGCCAGCACTTTTTTGGGGGGCAACCAAGGGCTACCACTCCACTCCTCTGATCACACTCATCTCATTTACACTTACTATTCCTCACTCATAGATAGGCCTCTCCGTGTCTTCTTAAAATGCAAAATCACTGGCTGGCAGATGTTCCTGATATTTTGGCTGAAAATAACTTTTTCATTCCCACAGTAACAGTAATTACAGCCAGAGATAGACTTATCCAGTTAAAATACCTACATAGGGTATATTATATGCCATTACAGCTATTTAAAATGCGAAACAAGATACCCCTACCTGTCATAAAAGTGATAAGGAACCTGCCGATTTTCTACACATGTGAGCAGTGATTTCATTAGACCTTTTTGGTCGCTGGTGACAGCATTCATTTCTGCTACCTTTGATTTACCCAATGTGTGTTGTCCCAATTGTTGTCTCCTAGGCATTTTTGAAGACTTAGATGTCTCTATGATCACCAAAAAGTTTCCCCAGCTCCTATTCTACTGTGTTACATATTGGATTATGGGAAAAAAAATATTAATCAAACACTACCCCTATACAAGCTCACATATGAAGTTAGAGGATGCCCTAGGAAATGTAATAAAATTTGGGGCCCCTGGCACTCAAGATACAAGTGATTCTATGCTCCATGATCTCTGACATGAGCACTTGACTAAAGCAAAATAGGGCTGTTGTACATGTAATCCTATTGGTTACTAGAGGCAGCACTGGTCATATAAGACCTTGGTATGTTTTGGTCCCTCTTTTCTATATGTGCTATTAGTGTCACCACACACTGATTTATCCTCTATCAGAATTTTTGGGGATTTACAACCACAATTTGTGTTTGAATTGCTCTGATTATACAGATGAAAGAGTGTTTGTGAAGATCTGAAATCTTTACAGGTTGCATATGTTTTGTTCTGTTTTATGAAACCATTATGGAAAAGAATATCTTTTCCCAATGTTTTGTTTTGTATGATATACAATATGAATCTGCCTATACATTCACTCAGATCTCTCTATTGTGGACCGTATAACTCCCTTTTAGAGCTTACATTGTGTATCTTGGTTTTTCAAGGGAATACCATCTGTCTGTACCTATGCCTTTTACAATTCTCTGTGGATGTATATTTTATTGCTTATCCTCAATGAACTCAGTTTAAACAAAACAAAATCCCACAGAGGTTTTTGGGGAGATAAAGTTTTGTTCTTTTGCTTTATTCAATTAGGCTCTACAGGATTAATTAAATAACAATTATTAAAAGTGAGTTTACAAATAAATTTCTGTAAATACATTTCTGTAATACATTTCTGACCACAAAGGCTTCAAATACATCCAACTTTTTTGTATGGGCAAACTTAAAGTGGATGTAAGCCCTGACATCTTATACCCAGTGAAGTGAACAGCCACAGATGATACACAGGGATAAAAAAAACCTCCCTATATAAGTATTACATCTATCTCTGCAGTCTTCAGCTTTAGATACTGTTTAGAAAGTGCCCTTCTTGTTAGGATTTTTCTCTTCCTGGTTATTGTTGCAGAGCAGCCTGGGCACGCAGCCAAGACAGCTGATTGGCGGAAAGGCACACATCCCCTCTACACATAGGTAGAGACTCTCAGCTTTCCCTGTTGTATCGTCAATGCTCTGATAATCTATTTATAGCAACCTCCCCTGACTCCAAACTCCAGCTGCTATTATCATAATGTGATGGAAACTTGTCAGGCTGATAACAGAAATGCAGCAAGAGACAGCTACAAGACACAGGGCTTTGGAGAGAGACAAGAAAACACTACAGATATATGTCGCCCAGCTCAAATTTCATCCACTTTAAGGACCCTTTTGCAACACAAACCCTGCCTTCTTTGTTAGAATCCTAGCTTTAATTAATGAGGCTTTTTACATTACGGTTCAGCCACCCAGGTTTCACCTTTGCTCTTCTATATTTATTGCCCATTGGAATGCACTATGTGATACCTTTGTTTAATATGCTCCGAAAGCATTCCCATTTATCTTCCGTGTTCAATGTTTATAGGATTTGGTCCCAATTGATGACATGTGGTAGTGACCGCAGTTTACAAATATTGGCTCCTTTGAAATTTAGTGTTCTTGTGCTACCCTTGTGCTTCCTTTTTCTAGGATTTACGCTAAATATGATCATCCTATGATCTCTAGATCCCAATTTGTCTCATATTGCCACATCTGAGATTAGACTTGGATCGTTCGTAATTAATAGATCTAGCAGGGCATTCTTTCTAGTTGGGGAATCCACCAATTGGGACATGAAGTTGTCCTGTAAGACATTCATGAAATGACGAGCCTTTAATGAGTGAGCTGTCCCCCCTGCCTAGTCAATATCAGGATAATTGAAGTCCCCCATTATGATGACATTTCCCTGTCTCGCTGCCATTTCTAACTGTGATAGTAGGTCCAGCTCCTCCTCTTCCTTCAGGTTGGATGACCTATAACATACCTCCACTAATAATTTCCCACTTACTTCTTCTCTTTTAACTTATACCCACACTGATTCCCCCTCCCCCTTGTCCCATTCACAATGTCACTCCTCTCTACTACCCTTGCATAATTTTTGACATAAAGACACACCCCTCCCCCTCTTCTACCTCCCCTGTCCTTCCGATACAAGGAATACCCCTCGATATTTGCCACCCAATCGTGTGAGCTGTCAAACCAAGTTTCCGTTATTCCCACAAAGCCTAAGTCCTCCTTGTATAATAGCAGCTCCAGTTCCTCCATTTTGTTAGCTAGGCTCCTAGAATTTGTGTATAGTGTTGTATGAGTGCATATTATTTTCTTCTTATGGTTCCTCGGGCTTTGTTTTCGAATTGTTCACGCATTCACCCCAGGATTAGATGTTACAGCTGTATTACTGTTGACTCCACTGTTACCTTCTGTCCTTTGCTCACTTTCGGCTATTGCTTCCTGTGACCACCCAATACCTAGTTTAAAAGCCCCTCCAACTTTCTTCCCAATAGAGCTACCCCATCCCCGTTAAGTTGCAGCCCGTCCTTACTAAAGAGCTGGTAACTGACTGAGAAGTCAGCCCAGTTCTCTGAGAACCAGAACCCTCTTTCCTACACCAGTTCCTCTGCCACTTGTTTAATTCCCTAAGTACCTGCTGCCTCTCTGGTGTGGTTCGAGGCACAGGTAGTATTTCTGAGAAAACTACCTTGGAGGTCCTTCTCCTCAATCTATTCCCTAAGTCCCTGAAATCCATTTTTTAGGACTCTCCACCTTTCTCTCACTTTGTCATTGGTACCAACATGTACCATGACCACTGGGTCCTCTCCAGCCCCGCCAAAAATTCTGTCCACCCAATCTGCAATGTGCTGAACCTGAGCACCCAGTAAACAACACTGTTCGGTGACCATGGTCTTTTTGCTGTGCTTGGTGCAGAAACATTTAGATGCCCTGTGTGACCTTTGACCTAATCTGGATCTCTCATAGGTTAATGGGACAAATTAAGAAAGCCACTAGAAAAGCTTTCTTTTTAATGTATGTATTGCTGTGTAGGATATGTTTAGTCCCACAGAGGTGGCTTAAATGAGACGTTGCATTAACCGCTTCCCAACCAGCCCTGCAGTTATACTGCGGCAGGTTGGCTCCCCTGCGCGAGCCTTAATACAAATAAATCACCAGGACCCAATGGCTTACACCAGACGATCCTCAGAGAACTCAGACAGGTTATAGCCAGACCATTGTACCTAATCTTTGTGGACAGCATACTGACAGTAATTGTACCAGCTGATTGAGGGAAAGCCAATGTGGTACCAATATTCAAAAAAAGGGGAGAGACAAATCCCTGGAAACTACAGGCTAGTCAGCCTAACATCAATAGTAGGTAAATTATTGGAGGGGATGATAAGGGATTATATCCAAAAATTTACTGAAGAAAAAAGTATCATTAGTAGTAATCGGCATGTGTTTACGAAAGGTCGTTCCTGCCAGACCAATCTGCTAACATGAAGTGAGCTGCCATCTAGACAGGGGAAGGCCTGCGGATTTAGTGTATCTGGATTTTGCAAAAACATTTGATACAGTTCCCCATAAAATGCTTAATTTACAAGCTGAGGTCTGCAGGTATGGACCATAAGGTTTGTTCTTGGGTAAAAGACTGGTTACAGGGGCATGTCCAAAGAGTGGTAATAAATAACTTGTACTCAGACTGGTCTGGAGTGGTAAGTGTGGTAAATTGAATAGAATTGATCCCAAGGTTCTGTCTTGGGATCAATTCTATTCAATTAATAAATCATATAGAGGAAATAGCTCATTCTAAGTTTTTGCGGACAACACAAAAATAAGCAGGGCAATAACTTCACATCAGGATATAGAAATTTTACAGAAAGACCTAAACACCTAAACAAAATAATGGAGTGGCCAACTACATGGCTAATGAGGTTTAATGTGGAGAAATGTAAAGTAATGCACTTGGGGCAAAAAACATAAATGCAAACTACTGACTAGGGGGAGAACTGCTGGGGCAATGGAGAAAGATCTTGGGGTCCTAGTAGACGACAGATTGAGCAATAGCATGCAATGTCAAGATGCAGCTACCAAAGCCAACAGAATTTTAGCATGCATAAAAAAATGGATATACTCCAGGGATAAAACGATAATCCTGCCACTTTATAAAACTTTGGTTAGGCCACATCTGGAGAACTATTTCCAGTTCTGGTCACCAGTCCTCAGAAGGGATGTGCTGGAACAGAAAATAGTCCAAAGAAGGGCAACAGAGTTAATAAGGGGATTGGAGGACCTCAATTACGAGGAAAAAAGGGAGGAAATGGGACTTTTAATGAGGCAGAGATCAGGTGTCTCTAGCCTCCATCCCGGTTATATTGAAGAAAAGGAAAGCAAAGTGGGACTTTAAATGAAACATGCAGTCACCATTGAGGGGTCAAACACGGCAATTTTAATGTAAATCATTAAAAAATTCATACAGGAAATGTATAATAGGACAGTAAAATTCATATATACACATATTAGGAACATGAATTACATGACAGTGTGTAGAGACTTAGACTACATCAACTGAGAAACTTCCCATATGTTTGAAAACACTTATAGCATTACAGATGTCCATATGAATAGAAATAAAATACATGCTCAGTAAAGCATTGCATAACTGTCATGAACAGGTGTGACCAGAACCGTGTGATCTGCAACAGAGGACACCCAAACGTATATACATGAAAATATAATAATTTATTAAAGAAAGTGAGTAATATAGTACAACCGATTCTAGTATGACACAGTGCAATAACCAACCACAGACAGAGACCCACAAATAACAGACAGATAAGTGCAATAAATGGGAAATACCAGGATCATAAACAATAGCCAGGCCAGGGTCATACACATCAGATCAGCAGATGGACAGGGGATGTTCCAGAGACATAAACGTAAGCCAGGCCAAGGTCATACACAGGGAGGTCAGCAGATGGGGTGAACACAGGACAGGGAGAGGATGGATGGATCAGACTGCAGGCAGGGATGCAAGGTAACAGGTGGGGCAGGATAGGGATCTGGACAGGGAGACAGGCTCAGGTTCAGGGCACAGGATCAGATTGCTAGCAGGTCAGAAGGCAATGAAGAAATCAAGGCAAACATGTGAATGCTTGCCGGGTATTTATAGACCTGTGATTGGCCTCAAGTGGCACCTGATTGTAGGAGGTACTGTCTGCTCCACACTGCCAGGATGCATCCGCTGGTGGACGCCAGTACTGCGGCCCAAAGATGATATAATATTAACAGGGAAAAGCTCTCCTGACAGTTCCAAACTGCCAGGAGACACCTGCTGGTGGACCTCAGTACTGCATGCCAAATAACAGGTATTACCAGCAGATGGAACATTTCCTGACAGTACCCCCCCTCAAAGGAGCGGCCTCCGGATGCTCCAATTGGTTGTAATTGTCCATAGTCTATGGCATCAAGCAGAACAACAGATGGGGGCACGTCAGGCTGGGCAATAGGCAGTTCCGACTGGGCAGCAGACACAGGCGCTGGCACATCAGGCTGGGCAGCAGATGGTGGCACTTCAGGCTGGGCAGCAGATGGTGGCACTTCAGGCTGGGCAGCAGGCATGGCCACTTCAAGCTGGGCAGCAGGCATGGGCACTTCAGGCTGGGCAGCGGGCTCATCAGGCTGGGCAGGGGCCTCATCAAGCTGGGCAGCGGGCTCATCAAGCTGGAGAGCAGGCACTAGTACTTCCGGCTGGAACACTGGCACCTCAGGCTGGAACACTGGCACCGAGACATCAGGCTGGAGGGCTGGCACCGAGACGTCAGGCTGGAGGGCTGGCACCGAGACGTCAGGCTGGAGGGCTGGCACCGAGACGTCAGGCTGGAGGGCTGGCACCGAGACGTCAGGCTGGAGGGCTGGCACCGAGACGTCAGGCTGGAGGGCAGGCACCGAGACGTCAGGCTGGAGGGCAGGCACCGAGACGTCAGGCTGGAGGGCAGGCACCGAGACGTCAGGCTGGAGGGCAGGCACCGAGACGTCAGGCTGGAGGGCAGGCACCGAGACGTCAGGCTGGAAGGCAGGCACCGAGACGTCAGGCTGGAAGGCAGGCACCGAGACGTCAGGCTGGAAGGCAGGCACCGAGACGTCAGGCTGGAAGGCAGGCACCGAGACGTCAGGCTGGAAGGCAGGCACCGAGACGTCAGGCTGGAAGGCAGGCACCGGGATGTCAGACTGGGTTGGATTAGCTGGTGCGTAGGCAGGTTGGGTTACTGGCAGGATCGTCTTGGTTGGAAAAAACTTTCGTTTTTTCTTTGGCTTAGCCACTGAAGCTCTGTAGGTGAGGGGTGCAGCAGACTGAAAAGGAGGATTGGAATATGGCAGAGAAGAGGTAACAGTAGCTGGAGGAAGTTCCTGTGGGTTTGTGGACAGCTGATAAGAGGCAGGTGGGTTGAATGGGTGCAGCGGGTAGGGACAGGATATTGATATTTGGTGGGAAGCAGGGTATATTTGGCTGAAACGGAGGTTGCCATGGGTGAAGGGGAAAAAGACTCCTGGGCAGGCAGTACCCCCCCTCAAAGGAGCGGCCTCCGGATGCTCCAATTGGTTGTAATTGTCCATAGTCTATGGCATCAAGCAGAACAACAGATGGGGGCACGTCAGGCTGGGCAATAGGCAGTTCCGACTGGGCAGCAGACACAGGCGCTGGCACATCAGGCTGGGCAGCAGATGGTGGCACTTCAGGCTGGGCAGCAGGCATGGGCACTTCAAGCTGGGCAGCAGGCATGGGCACTTCAGGCTGGGCAGCGGGCTCATCAGGCTGGGCAGGGGGCTCATCAAGCTGGGCAGCGGGCTCATCAAGCTGGAGAGCAGGCACTGGTACTTCCGGCTGGAACACTGGCACCTCAGGCTGGAACATTGGCACTGAGACATCAGGCTGGAGGGCTGGCACCGAGACGTCAGGCTGGAGGGCTGGCACCGAGACGTCAGGCTGGAGGGCTGGCACCGAGACGTCAGGCTGGAGGGCTGGCACCGAGACGTCAGGCTGGAGGGCAGGCACCGAGACGTCAGGCTGGAGGGCAGGCACCGAGACGTCAGGCTGGAGGGCAGGCACCGAGACGTCAGGCTGGAGGGCAGGCACCGAGACGTCAGGCTGGAGGGCAGGCACCGAGACGTCAGGCTGGAGGGCAGGCACCGAGACGTCAGGCTGGAGGGCAGGCACCGAGACGTCAGGCTGGAAGGCAGGCACCGAGACGTCAGGCTGGAGGGCTGGCACCGAGACGTCAGGCTGGAGGGCAGGCACCGAGACGTCAGGCTGGAAGGCAGGCACCGAGACGTCAGGCTGGAAGGCAGGCACCGGGATGTCAGACTGGGTTGGATTAGCTGGTGCGTAGGCAGGTTGGGTTACTGGCAGGATCGTCTTGGTTGGAAAAAACTTTCGTTTTTTCTTTGGCTTAGCCACTGAAGCTCTGTAGGTGAGGGGTGCAGCAGACTGGAAAGGAGGATTGGAATATGGCAGAGAAGAGGTAACAGTAGCTGGAGGAAGTTCCTGTGGGTTTGTGGACAGCTGATAAGAGGCAGGTGGGTTGAATGGTTGAATGGGTGCAGCGGGTAGGGACAGGATATTGATATTTGGTGGGAAGCAGGGTATATTTGGCTGAAACGGAGGTTGCCATGGGTGAAGGGGAAAAAGACTCCTGGGCAGGCAGGTGTCTAATAGCAGGTCTGGGTTGTGAAGAGCTGACCAAAGCTGGAAATAATAAGTCTGACCATGCCTGTAGTACAGGTTGAACAAACGTGGGTTCACATACTGCCTGTCTAACCAGGGACTGCACTGAATCTATACAATCCACTAAGCACCTGTTTAGGACAAGCTGAATAATGCTCCAGAAAGTATACAGCATCATCCTCCAACAGCCACACCAGAGACTCCACTACTGAAGGGGGGAGAAAAATCATCACTTCCCTTAGGACTGCTAGACAAGGCTAGCTCAGCACACACCTGTATCAGGGGCTGAACGTTCTCAAACAGTAATCTACCCTGATCAACCAGAGAATGGGCCAGACGGATACACTGCAGGAGCTGATCGCTGTCCCACTCTTTCAATACCAGACGACAGTAATTGTTATCCTCCAACACCAGTGAGGCAAGGAGAACAACTGTTTCTGATTGCATTTTAATAGCACTACAATGGTTCCTCTGCGCAGTCACTTCTGGTCAGAGATGGCCTTGATTTACTGTCATGAACAGGTGTGACGAGAACTGTGTGATCTGCGACACAGGACACCCAAACGTATATACGTGAAAATATAATAATTTATTAAAGAAAGCGAGTAATATAGTACAACCGATTCTAGTATGACACAGTGCAATAACCAACCACAGACAGAGACCCACAAATAACAACAGACAGATAAGTGGAATAAATGGGGATGTTCCAGAGACATAAACGTAAGCAGGCCAAGGTCATACACAGGGAGGTCAGCAGATGGGGTGAACACAGGACAGGGAGAGGATGGATGGATCAGACTGCAGGCAGGGATGCAAGGTAACAGGTGGGGCAGGATAGGGATCTGGACAGGGAGACAGGCTCAGGTTCAGGGCACAGGATCAGATCGCTAGCAGGTCAGGAGGCAATGAAGAAATCAAGGCAAACATGTGAACGCTTGCCGGGTATTTATAGACCTGTGATTGGCCTCAAGTGACACTTGATTGTAGGAGGTACTGTCTGCTCCACACTGCCAGGATCCATCCGCTGGTGGATGCCAGTACTGCGGCCCAAAGATGATATAATATTAACAGGGAAAAGCTCTCCTGACAGTTCCAAACTGCCAGGAGACACCTGCTGGTGGACCTCAGTACTGCATGCCAAATAACAGGTATTACCAGCGGATGGAACATTTCCTGACAATAACTAAGGCTCTACGCATTTTGTGGACTATTTTTATCCACTCTTCAGGAGCAGCAATGTGTATTTATTTGAAAAAAACATAAAATGATCTGAGTCACTGCCTTAAAGGGGGGAGGGACATCATAGGGACAATCTAGTTGGAAAATGTGACCTCCTCTAAAAAGTACTCACTACCGCCATGTGGAGGTGCAACCCCCCGAGACCTGGAGGCTCCCCTAAGGGCATCTTGTCCGGGAGCGGTGGCAGCGTGTGGTGCAAGCAGGCCCCCCCCACACACGGCCCCATATACTAGGGTAACTGTCCGTACAACGGTGGCTCATATAAAGTATTGACAGGTGCTGGCTAAGCACCTCTGGAGTAACTCTGAGAAATATAAAAAGTATAAAAAATATATGAAAAGTGTATATAATTGACAATTACTGTACTTGGTTGAGTACTATGTAATGTAATTATATTCAAGTAGCTATCTATATTACCTGGTGTTGGGCTACAGGCAACTATGATGTGCATTGAATGAGTGCTAGCCGAGTAATGAAAAAGAGCCATCAAAGTGGACAAACAGCCCCAAATGTGGCTTAAGAAGGGGGGACCCGCACATCCAAGTGCCGCCTAACACCATGTTAGCGTGTTGAGAGAGATTCATATGCACATCTATAATGCTATCAGTGTTTTCAAACGTATTCATGTTCCTAATATGTATATATGAATTTTACTGTCCTATTATGCATTTCCTGTATGAATTTTTTAATGATTTACATTAAAATTGCCGTGTTTGACCCCCTCATTGGTGACTGCATGTTTCATTTAAAGTCCCACTTTGCTTTCCTTTTCTTCAATTACGAGGAACGACAACAAACACTAAATTTATTCTCACTAGAGAGGCAACGCTTGAGAGGGGACATGATAGCGATATACAAATATCTCAATGGTGATCCCAGCATAGGAAAAAAACTATTCAGTCTCAGGGAGTGTAAGAGGACATGGGGTCACATAATGAGATTGGAGGAGAAGCGGTTTAACCTTAAACTGCGCAGGGAGGTTTTCACTGTCAGGGCAATAAGGCTGTGGAGTTCTTCCACAATCAGTTTCGGCAGTGGGGAGTATGGATATTTTTTAAAAGACTCTTGGATGTGCATCTTAACTGGTTCCCAACCGGCTCATGCAGATATGCTGCGGCAGAATGGCTCTCCTGGGTGTAATCCCATATCAGTACGTCCTTCCCCTTTTCAGCCACCAGAGGGCGCGCGCCCGCTGCACGGCGGGGGACCAGATGCATGTGGCCAGCAAGTGCGATTGCCGCCGGCCACGCATGTTCACATGCACGAGCACCAGCATGGGGATTTGTGTGTGTAAACACACAAATCCCTGTGCTGTCAAAGAAGAGGAGACATGTCGCTTGTTCCTAGTAAGTAGGAACAGCGATATGTCTCCTCTCCTACTCAGTCCTATCCCCATACAGTTAGAACACACTGAGGGAACACACATTTAACCCCTTGATCGCCCCCTAGTGTTAACCCCTTCCCTGCCCGTGACATTTACACAGTAATCAGTGCATTTTTATAGCACTGATCGCTGTATAATTGTCAATGGTCCCAAAAATGTGTCAAAAGTGTCCAATCTGTCCGTTGCAATACTGCTGAAAATTGCAGATCACCGCCATTACTAGTAAAAAAAAATAAAAATGCCATAAATCTTTCCCATAGTGTGTAGACCCTATAACTTTTGAGCAAACCAGTCAATATACACCTTTTTTACCTAAAATTATTTGTAGAAGAATATATATCAGCATAAACTGATGAAGAAATGTGGTTTTTAAAAAACAATTTGGGGATATTTTTTATAGCAAAAAGTAAAAAATATTTGTTTGTTTTTTTCAAAATTGTCGCTTTTTTTTTGTTTATAGCGCAAAAAATAAAAACCGCAGAGGTGATCAAATACCACCAAAAGAAAGCTCTATTTGTGGAAAAAAAAAAGGACGCAAATTTAGTTTGGGTACAGCATCGCATGTCCGCGCAATTGTCAGTTAAAGCGATGCAGTGCCAAATTTTAAAAAGTGCTCTGGTCTGGAAAGGGGTAAAATCTTCCGGGGCTGAAGTGGTTAAAGAACACAACATACAGGAATATGGGAAATGATTACTGACACACTTACACCTACATAGGTTGAACTGGATGGACTATTGTCTTTAACCTACTATGTAACTATGTAAAGAGGTGAAAGAAAGCTGTTCAATCAATTTATAACAATCTGGACAGGTAAATAATGTGAAGGGCCATTCGGTTAGAGCACATTACAAACATACCGCATGCTCAATCTATTCAGCCAGCAATGAGAATCTTTCTGATGGGCTTAGGGGATGGCCTTTGGTAAATCTATAGCACTGTGTACAAAGGAGACAACAACAATCACTGTATGTACAATAGGCAATAAGCTGTGGTCACATGGTGCGTTGCTTTCTGCATAGACTAGGAGGCCATCCTAACCTACCAGAATATTGGCAACATTGTGTTTTTCTACAGTATGGATCTTTTGCAGAGTGGTATGGGAAGTCCAAAAATGGACCTTTAAAGTGGTTGTAAAGGTGCAAAGACTTTTACCTTTGTGCATTCTATGCACAAAGGTAAAAAAACCTTCTTTGTGCAGCAGCCCCCCCCCCCCCCCAATACATACCTGAGCCCCCTCTCGATCCAGTGATGTCCACGAGAACCTTTGGCTCTCCGGGGACTCGCACTCTTGATTGGCTTTTGGCAGCAGCAAAAGCCAATGTCAATCACAGCCAGTGAGCCAATCAGAAGACAGAGGGGCAGGGCAAAGCCGCGACTCTGTATGTAAATGGACACACAGAGCCATGACCTAGGAGTGCACCTGTTTGGGCACTCAGCAGGAGGGGGGGGGCCAGGAGTGCCCGAGGACCCAAGAAGAGGAGGATCCGGGTTGCTGTGTGCAAAACCATTGCACAAAGCAGGTAAATATAACATGTTTTTTATTTTAATGGGAATAAATTAGGGTTTAGTAACACTTTAAATAAAGTCAAATATAATCAACTAGAAGGATTTAGGACTGTATTTAACACTGCGTTCAAATAATTAAAATGATGCAATGAGCAGTAATCTGTTGTATGTATATTGATATATTGGCTTCTTACAACAAAGACATTCACATTTCAAAGATATATCACAGTTCTTTTTCACTAAGATTTAGTCTTTTTTAGCCTGTGGCCACACTTTCAAAAGTTTATTGTCTTAATAAAGTTGTTTCAACATTAAAGACTCCCTCTCATATTTCTTCAGAGAAATGTACCTGTGGAGATTATCGCTGTCTGTTCATAGAGAAACAAAGCTAAAAAATACAGGACTCTTTCTTTGCCCAGCATTTTATGAAAGATGTATTGCTTGCTGTCTTTGAATATTGTAACATTTCAAAGTATAATAACACAGCCTTATTTTTTTGATGTAAGCATACTTTTCAACAGGCTACCAGTACTCAGTTCCCTTTATGGGTTTAGAAAAAAACTAAAGTTTATTGGAGAAGTAAAGAAATGATTGAAAATTAGGATGTGGATGACTAGAAAGATGATGGTGGGCAAGTACAGGAAAATATAAAAAAAGGGAAAGAAAAACTGCGCTATAGACCAAAATGAACAATTAATCGTTGAAAAGCTGCAATCCTGACAATAAACATCAATTGTGGGAAAAACATAAAAAGTAAAAGGAATTGCGCTAATGCATGTGCAAAATAACATAAAAACGATATATATAAAGTTAAGTGCAAAAATAGAAATAAAACTGGATGTGAATAACAGTTGATGATAATCCACCGTAATGTCCCAATAAAATAAGAGCTCAATGTAGTATGTAAAGAACTCCAATTCGCCCAAAAAGTGCAAAAACAAAAAGTCCAAGTGATAATACGATCAGTGACAGCAAAGGAGGGTCCACCACCAGGGATAGAAGGGGTTGCTCCTTACCAGATGGCCATGACCCCCCACTACAGAGGGTCACAGCAAGCAGATAAGATTGTAACACAGAGATTGGGGACTTCTATCAGCATCCACCAGGGGTCGCCTCACCGTCAGTCACTCCAGCAAAGCCAATGGCAGGGATACACCATAGAATGAAAAGGAGCTCACATAGTGTAAAACCATCGAGAATTTATTTAAAATCAAATAACAAAGTGAACACTTACAAAGCGTATGTAGAAAGAAAGCCTTAAGTCCGGTTCCTTGGCCACAGGAGCACGGACAAACCCGTCCTACTTGAACACAACACTGTTTGGGGGTGACGTCAGCGCGTCGTCTGGCTCCGCCCTACGCGTTTCGTGACATCATCACGTCTTCCAGGGGCACAGGCGGCGCACTGCGTCACCTCCTTAAATAATCCTAAAATGAAACCACGCCTCACTTTGGATTGCTGTGCGCTGTGAGTCACCTGGGACGCCTCAGAGACTTCCGGCATCCGGATGCGTTTCACAGCGAAAGCCATCAACAAAGGCTGTGCTGTTCTAACAGTCTATGAAGACCGATACTTATATTTAAACAGAGATCATATCTAAATAGCAAATCCATAAGCAGGCAATGTATGCGCACACAACGCACTCACTACATGTACATAGCCAGGTGTAGAGCGCATGAAACAAATAAACTCTTTCTGCATAGAATAATATTAGTGCATTGGTAATGTGTGACTGGGAAGATAGATGGTGATCTGACCCATTCAAACTCGAGAACTGGCAACATTTGTTCGGCAAACTAAAAACAAACTAATGAGAGGCGGATTAGGAATATAAATAGCTGTATTCTGCCGCCTGTCTAAAAACAAACTTATTTTAAAAACCGGAAGTGGAATAAATGGTGGATGGTAGTCTCCAGCCCGCATTCCACATAAGTACAACAGCGCCATCTATTGGTGGGATCCCAAAACCATACTCAGAGGACCAAACCTTTACTCAGCAACCCTAATGTTGCCTTCAAAGCTGTGGCGATGTCTGATGTGTAGGTTGGTGCTGTGGAGGAAAAAGGGGGTTCTGGGGGACTTGTATCCTTTAATGATGCCATGAATACATGACAGAAAATTTCACCCCACTGGGTGTGAGTGTTACGGAAACCGGAAGTGAGATATTTCATCGATTGTGGTCTCCATCTGGTTGTCCCCACCACTACTCAATAGCGCCACATAGTGGATAGATTTAAAATTACCAAAAATTCTCATGTAATGGGTCAAATCACCATACAATCTCCATCATGCTTAAAGCAACATCCAATATGTATTTTGGGGATCACAGAATTAGCAGAACCCAAAAATGTAAAAAGGTAAATGTGAAATTAGAAATAAAAATATAAATAGATGTAAAGAAAATATTGAGAACTAAGTTAAACTAATATGAACCAGCGGAAAATTGGAAAGGAAGGCCAGTAAGAACTGTCAGTGCCCCACGGTTGGTCCAAAGCATAAGGACATATAAATATGACATATACTTTGGCGCTAAGGATACAGACAACTAAGTGCACTAGGAGTTGTTAATAAATGCATTTACATCTATATCTACATTTAACCCGAAAGGGGCATAGGTTCTTAATCTGTAAATCCAGGACATTTCGCATTTGGAGATTTCCCTCACAAGCGAACTCCCTCTCCAATGTGGTTTATATTTGTCGATCCCAACATACAACGTGTTGGAGGGATCCCTAGCATGGACTTCATCGAAATGTCTCGACACCGGGTGCTTATCAAAGCCCCTGCGGATATTATTAATATGTTCGGTCAGTCTGATCTTAAGGGCCCTCTTGGTCCTGCCCACATATTGTAATCCGCAGGGGCATTGTATAAGATAAACAACCCCCTCGGATGTACATGTTATAAATGGTTTAACCTGATAGGTCCGTGAGGTGCTGGTGGACGTGAACTGACAGATTTTCCTTCCCCTACAGCTGTTAAGGGAGCAAACCTGGCAGTTCCGGCATTTATAGTACCCTATGAGATCATGAAAGAAAGATCTGTTGGTAATGGGTGGATCCTGTACTGTGGGAGCAATTCTGTTCCCCAATGTGGACGCACCTTTAAAGACAACACGAGGGTTTTTGGGTAAAACCGAACTGAGGACTGGGTCCGTAGTCAAGATGTGCCAATGTTTCTTTATTAAACCCTTAATCTGGCGATGCTGGGTGGAGAATGTGGTGATAAAAGGTAAATTGAAATCACCATTAGCCACCTGGCGTTGGCCTTTTCCCAATAGTAGGGATCTATCTTTATCCCTTACTACAGCCAACGCTCTTGATAGTGCAGCTTGGTCATAACCCTTCTCAATGAACCTCTCAGTTAGAATGGTTGCCTGGTTGTTAAAGGTCTCAATTTCGGTGCAGTTACGTCGAAGACGTGTATACTGCCCCAAAGGGACCGCTCTCAACCATGGTTCATAGTGACAACTGTCCAGGGGGATAAATGAGTTTTTATCAGTTGCCTTGAAGTGAGTGGACGTCACCAGTTTATCTCCATGGACCATGATCTTGAGGTCAAGGAAACTAATCTCCACTAGACTGGTTTCAAAACACAATTTAATACCCCTGTCATTCTCGTTAAGAAAGGCCATGAACTTCACAAGTTCTGCTTCACTGCCATCCCATAGGAGGAGGACGTCGTCAATATACCTGGCCCACATGACCACCTGTGGTCTTTCCCAGGCCTTGATGACGTCCTCCTCCCATTTGGCCATAAATAAATTGGCCAAGCTGGGGGCATACTTCGCCCCCATAGCCACACCCCTATCTTGGCGAAAAAACTGTTGGTCAAACCAAAAATAGTTATGGCTCGCGGCGTAGTTGAGAAGCTCCATGATGAAATTCCTTTGGGGTGGAACAAGACCGGAGTCCCTAGTTAGGTACATGTCCACTGCCTCTAGTCCTAAGTCGTGGGGTATAATGGTATAGAGTGAGGTCACGTCTGCTGTGACTAACCGTGTACCTGGCTTCCATACAATATGAGACAGCATGTTTATTACTTGTGTGGTGTCTTTCACAAAGGATGGAATTTTTTGGACCAGGGGTTGCAAAAAGTGGTCTATATACTTGCCCACCCGGGACGTGATCGAATCAATACCACTGACAATCGGCCGTCCCGGGGGGCAAGTGAGACTCTTATGGACTTTAGGGAGGTAGTAGATTGCTGGAGTGCGAGGAGCCTTCAGCACCAAGAAGAATTTCTCCTTCTTGTCGAGGATCCCCTGGCGGTATCCCCTGTCCACAATCGCCTCCAGTTCTTTTTTATATTTGACCACAGGGTCCCTAGTGAGGGGAGTGTACGTGTCCAGGTCATCCACGATGCGATGCATTTCCTTCAGATAGTCACTCCGATCAAGGATAACTATCCCCCCGCCTTTATCTGCGGGGCGGATGACCAAAGATTTGTTGTTACGTAGAGACTCCAGACCTGATTCCAGATTCCTACACATTTTTATTCTATTGACCTTGATCTGTTCCAAGTCCCTTGATAAAACTTCTTTAAATGTTTTAATAGCTGGAGCCAAGGAGCCTGGGGGATTGAAAAGTGAGGCATTGGCAAGGCCAGAGTGTCTATAACCGGAGCCATCACCAACAACACTAGTAACTGGATTGTTTAACATATACCTTTTAATATTGATTTTGCGTATATATTTGTGTATGTCCATATATGTTTGAAATTTGCTCAGGCTCCTCGGCGGAGCGAACTTCAAACCCTTATCCAATAACTGTAGTTCAGAATCAGTCAATGCTTGTTTACTTAAATTGAACACACCAGTCCCTATGGTCGCCTTCTTTTTGGCTGATTGAATCCGCCTCCCCCCTCTGACTCCTCTTTTCGTTCTCCTGGCCTTTTTTGACCCTGGTTGATCCTGGGAAAACCCCAATTGGGGTTACCCTGTGCCCCTTGTGTTAGTGGGGCAGGGTTCAATCTGGGTTGTTCATAGCCACCTTCATGTCTTGAGGGGTAGTGGGATTCCCCATTCCTCTCAGCTTCATTATAAATGGGTGCGTGGGGAGGTTGGTTATAGAAACCAGGAGCCTCAGAATCCGAAAGGGGAAAGAACCGATTCCGGGTAGGGATATTAGACCCAAAATCTCCGTTGCAAACTGGGTAATGAGTGTAATTGTTATAGTTGGGGCCAGATTGGTGTTGAAAAGCACCTGGTCTTTGTCCACCCATCGGGATGCCCCACGGACGTGGGGAATTGGCCCTCTGATAGTTGGGCTGATTAAAATAGTTGAAGTCATAATAATTGTTAGATGTATTGGGGGGCATGTCTGAATAGGACTGCATAGATGTAGGCCTAAGAGGTTTAGCCCTAGGTCTACTATTTTTCTTGTTGTTATTCCTATTGGGAATGTTTCTCATGGGGGAATGTTGGTACCCTTTCTCTACTCGAGGGAGAGTGGGTTTCGGTGTGGATCCTACACCCACCTCATTGGCGGGTTGTGTATCCATAGCCGCGTCTCCCGCTGGTTCCGAGGCAAGTTTCCTCTGCCAAGCAAAGACTAAACCCGCTTGGTAGTCTTCTTTGTCTCTCATATATTTTTTCTTTTTTTTAACCTTTTGGTCCCTCTTTTCCTTCTCTAATGTTTTGAGTAAGGTTTTGGAACAGTCCCTATACTCTTCACTAGTGGCCGCGGGTGTTAATTTCTCCTTGACCTTCCAAATCTCCTCATCCAGACGAGCCAGTTTCTCAGTCTTCCTCTGGATGAGAAAACGTAGGAGGCCAACCCCGGAGTCATTAAAATACTTGAACCACCCCTCTAAGTCCACATCCCCTTTCTGGGGGGGTACTTCCCACCTCAGACTCCTAGGGACCATAGCCTCTTTGAGATAGGTCTCTAGGTAGGCTATGTCCCATTGAGTATGCAATTCAGATACAGTAAGATTCTTTAAACGAATAAAGAGACCATTTGTTCCTGAGTCTATAGAGGTGGGGTTAGAGTCAAAAACCCCGGTGGTGTCAACCACTCTCTGAGCTCTGAATTCAAAAATATCCATGTGATAAACCAGTGAGGCTATCTAAACAGTCAAGCAGCAGTTAATTTAAATGTTTAAAGCAAGTATAAAAAAAGGGAAAGAAAAACTGCGCTATAGACCAAAATGAACAATTAACCGTTGAAAAGCTGCAATCCTGACAATAAACATCAATTGTGGGAAAAACATAAAAAGTAAAAGGAATTGCGCTAATGCATGTGCAAAATAACATAAAAACGATATATATAAAGTTAAGTGCAAAAATAGAAATAAAACTGGATGTGAATAACAGTTGATGATAATCCACCGTAATGTCCCAATAAAATAATAATAATCAATGTAGTATGTAAAGAACTCCAATTCGCCCAAAAAGTGCAAAAACAAAAAGTCCAAGTGATAATACGATCAGTGACAGCAAAGGAGGGTCCACCACCAGGGATAGAAGGGGTTGCTCCTTACCAAACTTATAAAATAAGTTTGTTTTTAGACAGGTGGCAGAATACAGCTATTTATATTCCTAATCCGCCTCTCATTAGTTTGTTTTTAGTTTGCCGAACAAATGTTGCCAGTTCTCGAGTTTGAATGGGTCAGATCACCATCTATCTTCCCAGTCACACATTACCAATGCACTAATATTATTCTATGCAGAAAGAGTTTATTTGTTTCATGCGCTCTACACCTGGCTATGTACATGTAGTGAGTGCGTTGTGTGCGCATACATTGCCTGCTTATGGATTTGCTATTTAGATATGATCTCTGTTTAAATATAAGTATCGGTCTTCATAGACTGTTAGAACAGCACAGCCTTTGTTGATGGCTTTCGCTGTGAAACGCATCCGGATGCCGGAAGTCTCTGAGGCATCCCGGGTGACTCACAGCGCACAGCAATCCAAAGTGAGGCGTGGTTTCATTTTAGGATTATTTAAGGAGGTGACGCAGTGCGCCGCCTGTGCCCCTGGAAGACGTGATGATGTCACGAAACGCGTAGGGCGGAGCCAGACGACACGCTGACGTCACCCCCAAACAGTGTTGTGTTCCAGTAGGACGGGTTTGTCCGTGCTCCTGTGGCCAAGGAACCGGACTTAAGGCTTTCTTTCTACATACGCTTTGTAAGTGTTCACTTTGTTATTTGATTTTAAATAAATTCTCGATGGTTTTACACTATGTGAGCTCCTTTTCATTCTATGGTGTATCCCTGCCATTGGCTTTGCTGGAGTGACTGACGGTGAGGCGACCCCTGGTGGATGCTGATAGAAGTCCCCAATCTCTGTGTTACAATCTTATCTGCTTGCTGTGACCCTCTGTAGTGGGGGGTCATGGCCATCTGGTAAGGAGCAACCCCTTCTATCCCTGGTGGTGGACCCTCCTTTGCTGTCACTGATCGTATTATCACTTGGACTTTTTGTTTTTGCACTTTTTGGGCGAATTGGAGTTCTTTACATACTACATTGAGCTCTTATTTTATTGGGACATTACGGTGGATTATCATCAACTGTTATTCACATCCAGTTTTATTTCTATTTTTGCACTTAACTTTATATATATCGTTTTTATGTTATTTTGCACATGCATTAGCGCAATTCCTTTTACTTTTTAAGTACAGGAAAATGGTTAATTATTGAGCCATGGCTTTTGTTCTGTCATTGTTACATGTTTCCCTGTGTCTAACTCAACATGTAGCTAAACCCTTCTATTCGGCAATGAGCCAGATTGAATTTAATCTTGAAGCTTTATTAACAAAACTAAATGTATGAAACATATGCAAAAGACAATGAAATAACTAGACCGCAGTTGGAAATAAGCCCATGCTCACCAGCGACGCTGCCTGTAGGAGATGTAAGTTTAGTCTACAACATGTGCTGCAGGTAGAATAGCTAGTTTCTCAGTTTTTAAGATGGAGTCTGAGATCCCGGGATGTGTCTGTTTCCTTTTCTTAGAATGAGGGATGATGGAAGCTCTTATTAAAGCCAGTTTCTAGTTTCTGTAAAGCAGTAAATTTATTCTGGGCTCCATCTAGTGGCCAAATTTAATATTGCAGGGAGAACAAAATAATTAATTTGCTGCTGGAGGCAGGACTCCCCGCCTGGTATCAACGGATACCATTTGGTTCCTCAAAAGAAAACAAGGCCAAAACAGAAACTGGTCTAAGGAACAACTTTGCTTCCTTGTTCCTATGAGCTTTAACTATGACCTTTTTGACTCTCCAATATTCACTTGGAAGAGTTTTGGTGACAAGGCCATTTTGATAAAAAAAAATCAAGTTTTTGCAGAGCACTGTCGGTGGAAATTGATTTCTTGTTTAGGATACAGTTAATCTCCCTGGCATAAGTTTCATATTGCACAGTGCATATAATGAAATCTTGAGACTGCTGGAGTTCTAATGCTGAATTATGCTTTTGACAGTAATGCCAGCTTTTACAGTCATATTCATTTGCATGGGTGGCACGTTTAACCACTTGCAGACCACCCATAGCCGAAAAACAGCTGCAAGGTGGTCGGATAACTCTGGGAGGGCGTACTATAATGTCCTCCCGGAACCCCGCGCCCCCTGCAACCGGTAATATCCATGACCGCCAGTTCGGGGGACCACAGATCACAATATAGGGCCGATGGCAGTGACCCTTTCCACATGATCGCTCTGTCAAATAACGGGCGATCAGTTATAAACAATCCCCATGCATGCCTGGTTCATCTCTCCCTTCCATGTACCGATCCGTACAGTGTAAGAGGAGAGGGGGAGAGATCGGGTGCAGCAGCGCTGTGGGCAGGATCCATACTCACAGCCATGCCATCTGTACTCAGCCATCCCATCCATCCTCAGCCATCCAATCCCTACTCAGCTATCCCCATCCATGCTCAGCTATCCCCATCCATGCTCAGCCATTCCATCCATTTGCAGCCATCCTCAGCCATCCCCATCAATGCTCAGCCATCCCCATCAATGCTCAGCCATCCCCATCAATGCTCAGCCATCCCCATCCATGCTCAGCCATCCCCATCCATGCTCAGCCATCCCCATCCATGCTCAGCCATCCCATCAATATTCAGCTATCCCCATCCATGCTCAGCAATCCCATCCATGCTCAGTCATCCCCAATCCATGCTCAGTCATCCCCAATCCATGCTCAGTCATCCCCAATCCATGCTCAGTCATCCCCCAATCCATGCTCAGCCATCCCCAATCCATGCTCAGCCATCCCCAATCCATGCTCAGCCATCCCCAATCCATGTTCAGCCATCCCCATCCATGCTCAGCAATCCCCATCCACGACTCATTCATCCCCATCCATGGCTCATCCATCCCCATCCATGGCTCATTTATGCCTCATTCATGCTCATCCATGCCACATCAATTCTCATCTGTGCCACATCCATACCAATACAGTGGCCATCAGTGCCACTAACAGTGCCTCACAAAAGTGTAATAGGTAGTCAAATTAGATTTAAAATGTATGCCCCTAGAACACCTGATGGTGCTCCCTGAAATATATACTTGCTCATCCATGTCTTTATGGACCTTGCTTTGTGTGAGGGTCCAAATCATTTGGCGGAGGAGGGATTATGGTGTGGGGTTGTTTTTCAGGGGTTGGGCTTGGCCCTTAGTTCCAGTGAAGGGAACTTTTAAGGCATCAGCATACCAAGACATTTTGGACAATTTCATGCTCCCAACTTTGTGGGAACAGTTTGCGGATGTCCCTTCCTGTCCCAGCATAACTGTACACCAGTGCACAAACCAGGTCCATAAAGACATGGGTGAGCAAGTTTGGGGTGTAGGAACTTGACTGGCCTGCACAGAGTCCTGACCTCAACCTGATAGAATACCTTTGGGATGAATTGGAGTGGAGAATGTGAGCCAGGCCTTCTTGTCCACATCAGTGCCTGACCTCACAAATGTGCTTCTGGAAGAATGGTCAAACATTCCTATAGACACACTCCTAAACCTTATAGACAGCCTTCCCAGAAGAATTGAAGCTGGTATAGCTGCAAAGGGTGGGCCAACTCAATACTGAACCCTACGGATTAAGACTGGGATGCTATTAATGTTCATGTGCGTGTAAAGGTATCCCAATACTTTTGGTAATATGGTGTATATGGAGCATCAGAACAAGTTATTAATTATTAATGTTATGAGCATATTTTGAATATTGAGAAAACAAAATTTGGTTACAGGTAAATCTAGTGGAATATTAACAGAGGATTGTTGTTGGAGGATTGGCGCTGTAGATGTATTGTTTTATATACACTTATTTTATGTGCTGTATTTCTTCTTTTTTCAGTAGTGATATAAGGCTATAAGTGGAACAGGTCTAGGGTAAATGAGAGAATGGAAGGTAGGTAGTGTTGGAACTATGATGAAAAAATAAAAATATTTCATAAATTTCAGAGGGAGATGAGAGGGTGCAAAGGCCTCAAAACAGAGGTGAAGCCCAGGACAGTTACAGTACATGAGATTTTTTTTTAAAGTAGAACATACTGCGTTCTTATCCCTTAATTAGAGATCTGTAAATAGATTGCCTGACCAACGTAATATGTAAAAATGTATATTTTATGATCTCTAAACAGGATTCATTTGAGAAGCTTTGAAGTAAAATTAAAGCTGGGGAAACCCAGCAAGCGCCATTGTTTTCCCAGGTGAGACAATCAATTATCAAACAAAATCTTACAAGAAAATTGTGGGGGATGTTTACCCAGCTGGATCATTCTAAGAATTGTAAATTTGTCTACCTAAAATCCTAAACCATGTAGGAATCCAAATACATCACCTATAATCTATGGACATTCTATAATGAATATCCTAATGTGCCTAATATGCCTAAAAGGAATTATTACATTTTAATCAAATGTTTAGGGCAATTGTTTATTGAAAATTGTACCATCTATGCAGATACCTAACATGGTATGAGTATAAGATTATAACTTTATGTATTGTATCTCATGAATTAGAGGAAAGTCATGATTTTTCTTGTTTGCTGATGTAATAATAATATCGTAGGTACATGTATTTACCTGATTTAGAAAAATCACAGATGGAGAAATGGTTTAAATATACAGATTATTGTATTTAGAGATATATATTCTAACTATATATCTACACACCCAAAGAGCTTCCTGCTTTTACCTATATGTGTAGATATATATATATATATATATATATATATATATATATAAAGATTTATTCCTAAACAGTATATGCTGCATTCGGAATGCAAAATCATTTAAATGGGGTTACCAGCCAGACCTCATAAACTCTATAGATATATATTAAAAATATCAGATGACCACACCTGCACCATGAGAAAAGGGACACTCTTACAACAGATACACATTATTAAAATTGAATATATTACTTTCAGAGCAAATATTTCTGCCCTTAGTGCCCCTTGGTGGTTGAAAGCGATATTGCCTGAATCTACAATAAGATACTCAATACATTTTTCAACCAATGGAAAAGAAGTTACACCTGCTGGGCTAGGCTTATTATACATTCTATGAGCCTATTATCCGAGATGGTATTGGGATCAGGATGGATGCCATGGAGACACTCAATTAGACACGCAGACACACACACTCCATTCATCAACTTATACCTTTACATTCATGAAGATTCCTGGACACCTTATGCTTTGAAACTCGGAGGTCGCAAGAAGTATTTCCTCTTTAAGAGTAGCCATCTTGAAAGCTACGGCAGCCATTCTAAAAAGTCGTAACCAGCAATTCGGACCAGTAGCCATTTTGAAACTGATAATTATGTTGTGTTGATTTTTACTTTATATTCATTTGTGTTATCTTAAATCTTTACTTATTGATTTTTATACAGTTGGATAACTATTTCCCTCGAATCAGTAACTGCCTTGTAGATTTTTCTCTAAGCTTAAATTTTTCATTTTATAGTTTCCAATCTATTGACATAACAAATGTCTAATTTTTATTTCACATTGTTAACCACTTACTTACCTGCAGTATAGTAACGGAATTTGTGAAATACAGAGGTTCTGTCTAATTGTCATTTTTACAAGGTTATTGATTCTACAGGGAAGTATATCATTTCTGTGTCATTTAAAAAGTACAACATTCCCATTAGCGGGCGTTTCAATTGATATTCTTAATTTTATGTAGCACAATCTGTACTTTTTTATTTTATGTAACGTTTGTTTTTGATATATATATATATATATATATATATATATATATATATATATATATATATATATATATATATATTCTGTATCTCCTATTTTGTATGAATACATGTCTGGTAAATAAATCTCCTATTTTTAGTCTGTGTTCATAGCAATTGATTCTGTATCTTTTTTTTTTTTTTTTTTAAATCCCTTTATTAGTTTTTTCCAGATCCAAATATACATTTCACAATTTACATTTATCTACTCTTAGGAGCCTCCATAAAATTTCATTAATAATCATTTCATCACAAACACTTATACATTTATTCCCTTCCTTAACCCTTTCTTCCAGTGGTGTGGTTTACCCTATTTCCGTACCCCCTTACCCTGAAGCCGTCATAGAATTCTCTATCCAGTTTGCCCATACGCTTTCATATTTCTGCCCGTTTCCTCTATTACAGTATGTCTCCCTATACAATGGTAGATTACTATTCATTACGTTTTTCCAAAATACCAGCGAGGGGGCTGTAGGCTTCTTTCAGTTTAACACTATTGCCTTCCTTGCATAGAAGAGCAATAAGCCCACCTGTAACTCCTTTCTATAGAAGCCATATTTTCCCCTACTAATCCTAATAGGTAGATCTCTGCCTCTTGATCCAGAGAAACTGATGTTACTATAGCGATTACTCTCATAACCTCTCTCCAGAATACCACTATCTTCGGACAGGACCAAAATATGTGAATAAAATTTCCTGGAATATCAGCACATCTCCAGCAATTTTGAGGATTTGATGGGAATATTTTATACAATTTATACGGTGTATAACTCCTATGTGTTATTTTGAATTGGATTAATTTATCTTGAAGTGATACTAAAATCTGAAATGAGAATCCATATATCTCCTAGTTTTCTGCTACTAATTTTGTGATAGTTTTTTAACTCCAAATTTTGTCCATACACCTGGATTTTGAATAGAGTCTAGATGTGGAAGCTCGGGATTTCTCCATAGTGGAGTTTTTGGGGATACATTAGTTTCAAATAACTCTCCCTTGCTACACCAGCTCTCCATATTTTTACTGTTATCATCGCTGGGGTCAGGTCATGTCTGGATTTTAACCCACGAAATGGCAGTGCCTGCAGTGCCTCCACCGATTGAACCACTGCAGCCTCTAGCATCGTAGCGGGGTCATATTTATCCGGGTTCAGCCATCTACCTATCGTCACCAACTGTGTAGCTAGATAATATTTATATAGGTCTGGGAAGGCTAGCCCCCCCTGTCCTGCCAGACACATGAGTGTGCTTAATTTTATTCTAGCTACTTTATTTTGCCATATGAATGAAGAAAACATACCATGTAGCTGTGTAAAGAAACTCTTTTCATTTTCTCATTGTGGCGAGTTTCTGAACACGTACAGAAATTTAGGAAGAATCTTCATTTTTATTAAATTTATGCGTCCTAGCTGGGACAGAGGCAGTGCCTCCCATACCTTTTAATTTTTTCCTAAACTACTGTATGCTGGATCTAAATTCAATATTCTAAATTCTTCAGCATGTTGAGATACTATTATACCCAGATATTTAAATTCTGTTACCCATTTTAATGGCAGGTTTGGGGCAGCTGTATCCTGTGCTCCTTGGTCAATAGAGAATAACAGGGATTTACCCCAATTTACTTTAAGCCCTGTAAACAATGAAAAAGTATTCAATAATTCTAGAGCTCCCTCCAATGATGGACCCGCGTCTCTCAAAAACAATAGCATATCTTCGGCATACAGGGCTACCCTCTCTTCCAGCCCCCCCACGCGGAGCCCTTGAATATTTTGCGAAGTCCTAAGAACCTCTGCCACTGGCTCTATTGCTATTGCAAAGAGTGCCGTAGAGAGAGGGCAGCCCTGTCTCGTGCCTCTGTGTAACTGAAAAAAGGATGACAGTTTTCCTCCTAATTTAACGGCTGACATAGGTTTTCTGTATAATATTTGTATATAATTAATGATTATTAGTGGAAATCCCATCCTTCTAAGTATTTCCCATAGAAAGGGCCATTCGATTGTATCGAAGGCCTTCTCTATCTAGGGAGGCCACCGTCCTAGATCCTTCACAGACATGATGAGAATGTATACTTGTATATAGTAAATTGACATTCGTCGTTCTCTGTGGCATAAATCCTGTCTGGTCTGAGTCTATAATAGTTTTTAATAAAGGTTATAATCTTAATGTTAATATTTTCGTCAATATTTTAAAATCTATATTTAGTAATTCTATTGGCCTATATGAAGAGCATAGTTTTGGATCCTTCCTTTCTTTATATATTGAAGTTATATATGCCTGCCTCATTGAGTCTGGAAGTGCCCCTTTTAATAACCCACTTGTGAATACTTCTGCCAGTTTTGGGGCTAGTAAAGCTCCATATTTTTTTATAAAATTCAACAGGAATTCCATCTGGCCCTGGTGCTTTCCTGGAAATGAATTTATAATCGTCCATAATCTCACTTGTAATTGGACCAACCAATCCCTCTCTCTCTCCCTATCCGTCAACCACCCGAGGGCTACCCGGTCCAATAGGTCCACCATAATCTTTGGGTGGAAGTCGGAGGGGAGAGAAGAGGCATACAGTATAACATACCATAGTACTCTCTAAAGGCCTCCAGAATCTCCTCAGGTTCCTTTACTCTCTTTCCTGTTTCAATTTCTGATAGTTGCAGCTTGGTGTTCTTGTTGTGCAAGTCTTGCCAGGAATCTCCCACTTTTATCCCCTTGTTCAAAAATATTTTGTCTATTTCTGTATAATTCCAACTTTGTTATTTCCTCCATGTGTACATGTAAATCCCTTTGTGCAGACATCATTAGATCAAAATTGCTAGTACTAGAATCTTGACCATACTTTTCCTTCTGGAGTTTTATCTGTGTTTGTAGCTCCTGTATCCTAACCTTCTTCTGTTTTTTATTGACCGCTGCGATATTCAAGATATATTGTACTTGTAGATACGTTTAAAATGCATCCCAAACGATATCGACTGAGGACGATCCCACATTATTTTCCCAGTATTCCATTATTATAGATGTAATTTTTCTGCTATCTCTGGGTATAGCACCCATTGTGGGGTTAATCTCCACAGTGATGCATTTCTGGGGGTAGGAGTACGTATTGACAGAAATAAAGGAGAATGATCTGAAAGGCTACTCGGTAGATATGCAACTTCTGCAATATCTGCTAACATTGCAGAATCTGCAAATGCTAGATCTATTCGAGATGCCGTTTTATAGGAGGTGGAAAAACAGGAGTAGGCTCTTTTTTTCTGGGTTTCTCCATCTCCATATTTCTGTTACCCCTGTTGTCTGTGCCCAGTTATACAAGTCAGCCGAGTGCTGCTTAGGAGGTTTTGGTCTGTCCAACTCTGGGGATAAGACCGAATTAAAATCTCCAATAAGCAGCAACTTTGCTGGAAGATATTGAATAATTTTCTCCATTATCTCATTCAGGATTCCAACAGAAAAGGGAGGTGGAATATATACTGCCACTATAATACAGCTTTGTTGCCAATTGTGTATAGTAAAATAACATATTTTCCCTGTACATCTATATAAGCTTTTTTACCAGGAAAAGATTTATTTACTAGGACTGATACCCCTCGAGCATAGGAAGAATAGGTAGCATAATGTATTTTTTGTATCCAGGCTTTTTTTTAAAGTTGTTAATTTTTTTCCTATTAGGTGTGTCTCCTGGAGTGTAATCAACTGAGGACTATATTTTCTTTTATATTGGAACATTAGGGCACGTTTAAACTTGGAGATTAATCCTCGGATATTCCAGGATATTACCGAATGGCAATTATTTTTACCTAACATTATACAGAGAGCCTGGGCAAGAACCTCCACCGTATCTTACATTCGCCTCACCTCCCTACTCCCCTCCCACCCTATCCCTCTCCGCACCCTTCCCCAATCTATACCTCCATCCACTCATGGAGGGGAGTAGAGAGGAACTTCACCTATCCCCTTCTTCGCTGACCATAGTGTCTATTCTATACTCAGTACCCAACATATCCCAAACTCAGCCCTCCCCAAAAAAAAAAAAAAGTCTACCTTCCATTCAATTGTGTGACGGTCTCTTCAATAGGCAGTAAATCTCAGAAACGCCATGCTGGTAAACCATTTACCCCAAACATTTAACTTACTTATTGTTTCAAAAAGATGTGTTGTTGTACATTATTAATATATAGTGCTATCATCATTATTCAAAAGAGTCTATATTTAACATAGATACCTTCTCCCAACCCTCCCACCCTTTATGATTCTATACGTCATAGGAAAAGAAAAACAAAGGGGGGGGACCCTCTCACCTCCATTTGTGAATTAGGTGCTCAAAAAAAAATAATTATCTAAGGAGCGCATTTAAATCAATTTGAGTGCATATTGATCTTACACATAAAATCGTGACCCTGATACCATTTCCCTATACTTAAACTTATTGCTAATACTTTCCACGATCAAGAGAAAAAAAGAAAAAAAACTTCCCTCCTTCCCTCTCCCCCAATAACACTCCTCCCATTCCCCTTGTGATAATCAACTTAATTTGTTTACCATTTCCCACATATATTCACCGTAACCACAGTGAACAAAACAACTATCAATTTCCTAAATTTCCCCCCTAACAGAGGGGACACAGACAGGATCTCTTTGGTGTCCAACCATTCTACAGCTGCAGTTGGTGTCTCAAAAAATCGGGTATGGTCTCTGTCAACAACACGTAGTTTAATGGGGTATGAAAGGCTGAATTTTATTTCATTTTCTCATAGTCATTTCCGTACATCAGTATACGCTCTATGTTGTTGCTGTATCTCAGGGGCAGTAATCAGGGAAAAAAAGTAATTTAGAATTTTCATATTGCAGGTCTGGTCGTGTCCGGGCTATTGTCAGTATGCGATCTCGATCTCTGTAATTTAGTAAGCGTAAAGGGAAAGAACGAGGAGGTGATTCCGGCTTTGATTATCGAATAGAAATTCTTTGAGCTCTTTCCACCGCAAAGGTTGCAGACATATCTGTAAAGTGCTAAACATTTAGCAATAATTTCTCTGTAAATTCTACCGGTTTATCTCCTTCCGCTTGCTCTGGCAGGCCTATGATCTGAATATTGTTTCTCCTCAGACGGCTTTCTGTATCAATTGCTCTGTCTTGTAAGATATTAATTTGTTTTTTCAGAGCATACAGTTCCCTATTATCTGCTCTCAACATATCTTCTACTTTTGAAACCTGGGATTCCATCTCTGAAATCCTTTGTTTTACTTTATTGAACCCCTGCCTCATTATATTAATATCTACAGCCACTGCATCAATTTTAATTGTAAGTGTCTCACTACATAGCTTAATAGCTGCCATAATGTCTTTTCCAGAGGGTAAATGCTCCTGCTCCATTTCCTTATATATAGCTGTTTGTGTACCAGCTGACATTCCAGTCTGGGGAGATCTTACAACTGCTTTTCCTGCTGTGTTAGCTGCCATAGAGGAGGGAGAGGAGCAGGGAGTGATAGTCTGGGCTTTAGACATGCGTGGCTTAACTGGGGCCATCCAGACCTACTGCTCAGGGAGCCTCCGGACTTGTTTAATTGTACTTCTCCTTCCTCTCCTGTTGCTGTGTACACTCTGCTCCTTCCAGGGGGATGTCTCGCTCTCCTCTCCCAACACTTCCAGGCTGCTACTCCTCCACACCACCACTCTGTAGATATGTGTGTCTGTTAACCGGCAATGATACCACAGAGGGGGATCAGGAGCAGTCAGCATCCATCCATCTGCCCGACATCCAGTCTTCACTGTTCCATGACACCGCAGGGGGGAGGATTAGCAGCCACGACTTCAAGTCAGCCTGGATAGGGATCGTTCGCCCGGTCATCCACCCCAGATGTTTAGCGGACGTCTACTGCCCCCTCTGCCACTCTGCTGCTGGTCTACTATCCGTTCAGGGGTTGGTGATCCGTCCCCGCTGGTCACAGGTTACTGCTTGGAGTCGCTACACGAAGGGGAATCATCGATCGATTTGACTGAAGCCGGTGTCTTTCGCTGGAAAAATCGCGGGATCAGAGCCTGTTACATCACACGTCTCCCTCTCTCACATGCTCATCTCGACCGCGAAATGTCCCCCCCCCCCCCCCCGCTTTGATTCTGCATCTTAAAAACATTATCGTTTAAAAATTACTCAATCATAAATACCGTGCAGGAAAATTATCCTCATAAGCATGACAGTAGTATGACAACAAAGTGGAAAATATGGCATAAAATTATGTAACTGGCACACACTGTGAGAGTAAAAAAAGCAGAGCCTTGGGTAAAGAGCCAGCAGATATGGAATTGCCTCCTGCAAAAAATATAAAGTTGTTCTCATGAAGAAGCATAAGAAACAACAGAGTTCTCAAATGTGGCTATGTATTGGAAACAAATGACTTGCAGCATAATAGTGACTTGTCCTCGGGTTACTAAAATGCTAGATTGGGTGCACCGACTAATGTATTACTTCATAATTGGAACCCATTTCTGTTTCTTTTACAACAATGCAAGAGGGACATTTAGAATCCTACATCCTGTAGATTCACTTGGCAAAAGAGAAGGTTTATAAAGACAGTAACTGCATGATAATTTGCCTTTTAATTGTATGATGGGTTGGTGTAAGAGTGGTGCAAAACATTTACAAAAATTATGTGGAATGGAAGAATCCAATATGCACTATATGTGAAACACCTGAATCTGATGAAAAGTGTGGCATTGCGGGGGGCAGGAGGCGGAGCCTAGCGGAGCAGACATGCATTGTTAGAGCTCCACACCGCTGAGGAGAGAAGAGAAGGACAAAGCGGAGCCTGCAGACTCAAAAGGTATCCATTTGAACCTTTTTGCCCCAGGGAACAAACTGTGAAAGTTTGGGCAGGAAATATGGTACTGGGAGGAAACCGTGGCAGAAATAAAAATCACCTCACAAAGAGCTCACAGGCACTCACTGCAGCTGAAGCAGCTCCAGTCACCTCACAAGATACAGCATCAGGGCGCTCTCACAGACAGAAAATGTCACAGCAAGACTCTCCATTTGAGTCAGATACAGAACAAATCCTCTCACAAACTTCTCCACAAGCCTCCTCAGTATCCCCAGTAATATTATTACAATTTGAAAAGATGCTTCATAAGGCTTTAAAACAAACCTCAGACCAAATAACAAAAAGCCTAACCAAAGAAATAAGAGAGCTGGGAAACCGCACCGCAGCCTTAGAAATAAAAATGGATGAAATTGAAATTACAACCCAAGAAAATATAACAGAATTGGAACAATTAAAAAAAGAGAATTTAATACTTCAAACTAAGCTCGAAGATTACGAAAATAGAGCCAGACGTTCAAACTTGCGCATAAGGGGAATACCTGAAACTGTGACAGACCTGCAATCTACTATTACTGCTCTATTACAAGAACTAAAGCCAGATATCCCTATTGAACGTTTAGAACTGGACAGAGTACACAGAGCCCTCACAGCCAAAAAGAAAGATGGACCCCCACGTGATATAATCACAAAATTTCATTATTACAGAACGAAAGAACAAATACTACTTGCTGCAAGAGAAAAAAAGGAACTTAATTTTCATGGACACAATTATCAAATTTTTGCTGACCTATCCCAACTTACTATTACTAAAAGACGATCTATGAAACCCCAACTAATGGAACTGCAACGCCACAACATTATGTATCAATGGGGCTTCCCTTTTTCAGTCAGATTTAACTACCAAGGTACAATTTACAGAAGCAGATGAACTACAACAAACCCTTTTAAAATTAAATCTGACAGAACCCACAAGCAGCAACACTCCCACACGCAGAAAAATGGCATCATCTTCACCTTCAGGCAGCATTCAGAAAATTTCAGAACAAAATGGGAATCATCATTCTCACAAAAGAGGCCGTTATGCCACATCATCCATGGACCAAGAAGATTCAATGGACTGACATCCTAATTCCTGATATCTCTTCATTTATTATACTAAGAGATGGTTCTCTATAAAAACCCTGTATTTATAACTGAATGTAACTGCATTCTGATAGTCACACACTGTGTGGGATCATGTTACATTCCAGTTATATTTCTTATTACTTCTGATTCATATAGCCTTTGAATATATAAGTGAAATAAGGAAATTCTTGTTCAGTTATATATTATCAGGTAATAATAATAGATTTATTACTTTTTAGGACAAATATGTTCAATAATCCAGAAGTAATGGAAGCTTTTTCTTTCTTTTCTTAAAACAAATATATTATTACCTAACTAGTTCCTAGAATTATGTTTTTGTTTATTCTAATCTGAAGCAATACAACCTCAATTTTATGAGTTAACATATCTAAACAGTTACATATGAATAAAATATGTAATTATTTACTCTAAAAGGGTTAAAATCCCCAAATAATTCAAACTATCTTCATCAATACCAAAGTTATTAACAGTACCTTTCTAACTGAATTATTTAGCCTAGGGCAAGACTAACCATATACAACCACCCTGGAATAAATAATTTCAACAAAAACTATATTCTGCACTCCAATTAATGAAACATCATTTTTATGTCTTTTGACATAGCACTTCTCTCCTGTAAGTGGAAGATCCGTGTACCCCCATTAGCCCTCCTCATTCTCCCAACCATATTATGTGGGAGTGTGACGAAGGCACTTATTCCCCTGAGAGAGATATTTATTCTCTTTCACGGGTAAATTGTGATTACTTGCAAAAAATAATTTATACAATGTATCATCTAATCTCATATGTTTTTTGTTTACTCTTTACTCCAGAATTCACTGGTTTCTTTTCTATCTATTCATCTCTTCAGTCCACACAGGTTGATCTGCGCAGTCAGCTCTGCATAACAAAAAGTAAGTCAAAACTATTTGATCTATTGCCATGGCACCACTGAATATACTTTCCCTGAATGTTCAGGGAATAAATGTCCCTCAAAAAAGGACCAAAGCCTTCCGTACTTTCCATAACAAGAAGGCTCACATAGTATGCCTCCAAGAAACACACTTCACCAAAGATTCTACTCCAAAAAATATTTCTCCTTTTTATCAACAAATTTACACGGCTTCTGCCTGTACCAAGCAAAGGGGAACTCTAATTGCATTTCACCGATCCACACCATTCACCTTATCATCAGAAATTAAAGACCCAGAAGGTAGATACCTGATACTCATGGGTTATATAATGGATACAGCAATCATGGTGATTTCCTACTACGCTCCTAACAAACAACCTACACCATTCCTCTCACATATATTACAAGTGATTAATACACACAAAATAGGAACAGTGATAATGTGTGGGGATTCGAACCAGGTCCTCCTCCCATTTCTAGATAAATCACCTTTTACACCATCCAAAATAACCTCTAGATTACCTTTTTCTCAACTTCTTTCCAAATACAATCTGGTAGATTCATGGAGAGAAAGTAACCCAATGAAAAAGAAATTCACTTATTTCTCGCACCCTCATCAAACCTTCACCAGAATAGATCATATTTTTCTAACAATAGGAATGATACCAGAAATTATTGCATCAGATATAATTCCGATTCCGTGGTCTGACCATAATGCAGTATACACTACTATAGCCTCAGCCATACCAAAAGCGCATGACCCAACGTGGTACTTACCGGACATAATGCTCAAACACCCACTACATCAGATGGCCTTTGAACAAGCTTTAAAGGAATACATATCATTTAATAATACAACAGACATCTCCCCAATAACACTGTGGGAAGCTCATAAGCCTGTCTTGCGTGGTACAATACAAAGACAAATGGCACTATTTAAACGGGAACGCAAAAATCTAGCAAAAAAACTAGAACTCAATTTTAATGCAGCCTACATATCATTTCAAGATAATCCATCTCAGAGTACAAAATCTCATCTGGAAAAATCTAGATTGGAATACGATCTATTTCTCACTGAGTCAGTTGATAAATCCCTCAAACGCTCCAAACACAATTTCTACATGAATACAAACAAACCAGGTACATATTTGGCTCGGGCATTAAATTCAACTAACAAATCTTTCAAACCAATACGTTTGAAATTATCAAAAAATGTTTACACTTGTAATCCAGTTAAAATAGTCCATAAATTTCACTCACATCTCGCAACTTTATACAAGACAAACAATGAATTTAATCCTACAGAGGCTGAATCCTTCTTCTCAAAAATAACCTTACCTGAGTTATCTCAGAATCAAAAAAGCAGTTTGGATGAGCCTATAACTATAGATGAAGTTGCTAACGCCATAAAAGACCTAAAACTTAACAAAAGACCAGGCCCAGACGGCTACTCGGCTTTATACTATAAAACATTCTCAGAAATACTCTCTCCCATTCTCGCTAAAACATTTAACAAACTTCTAGATGGACATTCTTTTCGGCAAGAAACACTAATGGCAATTGTTTGTATGATCCCAAAACCCCTTTCTGATGATACTTCCTGTGTGAATTATCGGCCTATCTCTCTGTTAAACCTCGATATTAAATTATTAGCAAAAATAATAGCAAAACGCCTCAATAGCATTATAGGAAAATTAATACATAGAGATCAAGTAGGCTTCATGCCAAATAGACAGGCAGGCGATAATATACGCAGGGCAGTGTTATTGGCACATATTGCTAAAAAACGGAAAATCCCTTTATGTTTTCTATCTCTCGATATTAAGAGGGCATTTGACACAGTATCCTGGCAATATATGCAATATTCATTACAAAAATGGGGTTTTGGACCCCACTTTTTAACATGGATCAAAGCATTATATAATAAACCCAAAGCCTATATAAAATATGCTGGATACAAATCTGAAGCCTTTAATATCGAAAGAGGTACCCGACAGGGTTACCCATTATCTCCCTTATTATTTGCCCTTATACTCGAACCCATGGCCCAATACATCAGAACAAACCAAACTATAACTGGCATTGAAGTAGGAGGTATTACACACAAATTATGTATATTTGCAGACGATATATTACTTTTTCTATCATCACCACAGGTCTCTGGTCCTAACTTAATACCAGCTCTTGATGGATTTGCAGCCCTATCCGGCCTAATGATTAATCCTAAGAAATGCCTAGTGCTTAATATTTCACTCACAAACATGGAATTGATCCCGGCTAGGGCTGCACTCCCATTCACATGGGCAGAAAAATCAATCCCATATCTTGGAATTCATTTAACAGCATCTCATTCTGGCTTATTCTCAACCAATTATCCTCCTGTATTAAGACAGATCACAAATCTAATAAAACAATGGTCGCAACTTCCTTTATCCTGGATGGGGAAGATTAATGCAATCAAAATGACTATTCTACCCAAATTGCTTTATCTATTCAGAGTCCTCCCTATTCCAATTCCTTCCTATTTTTTGAGAATAGTACAAAAAAGAGCAACTTCGTTTATATGGGGCTCTTCTAAACCACGTATACCTATACACACACTACATCTTCCCAAAAATAAAGGAGGCCTGGGATACCCTAATTATTATTATTAATATCAAATTTATTATGGCTTGATCCTAAAGACCGCTTTAAAATTCATAATCCCATAACTAAACACTTCTTATCTCTCTGGGATAAACTAAAAACCAAATATCAGTTACAATCTCCACACAATCCTCTCCTTTCTTTTATCAGAAATCCGGCCTTTTATCCGGCATGGATCTACCCAAATTCTTTTAAAGCTTGGACAACATCAGGCATTCAGACACTAAATGACTTCATAGCATCTAAATCATTCCTTTCATTCCCATCGCTTAGAGAAAAATATGATCTACCAAACTCTGAGATATTTAGATATCTCCAAATCAAAAATTTCTATACACCATTCCTAAAGGGGGATACACCATTATCCCAATTATCCATTTTTGAATCAATCTGTACAAAAGATCCATTTGCTAAAGGTACAATTTCATCACTTTATAATGAATTATATGGAGTTGCAAATCTTAATAGACCCTCTTACGTTCAGAGGTGGGAGGAGGACCTGGGACGAACTTTAGAAGACACGGACTGGTCTAACATATGGCTCACATCTAAGTCATCTTCACCCAACATCTTAGCACTGGAGACAAATTATAAAGTCCTAACTCGCTGGTACCTTGTACCCGCTAGAGTGGCAAAATATTCACCTAATACCTCAGCTCTTTGTTTTCGAGGATGCCCAGAAATAGGCACATATTTACACATATGGTGGACGTGCCCAGTAATCCAAACCTTCTGGAATGAAGTCTTCGTGATTGCATCTAAAATATTTCAAAAAATAATACAACCAGATCCATATTTAACTTTACTTAATCTAAAACCGGAATGGTTAACACTCTCTCAATTCAAACTAATGATCCAACTAATAACGGCTGCAAAACAAACAGTGGCCAAGGCATGGAAATCTCCTACATTGGTACTAGCAGAAACAATTCACAGAATGAATAATACAATGTCCCATGCTAAGATGGTAGCCATCAATCAAAATCAAATTCCAAAATTTGAAAAACTTTGGCATCCTTGGATAAAACAACAGTTCCTGTCAAACTTCAATGACTCTGTCATGTTGCCATGGTAACAGATTAAATGACTTACAGAGACACCCATTCTAAGGCTTCAAAGAGAACTAAAAAGAATAATAAACTGACGAGCGGGACAACCTTGTGGACCATACCTCTACCTTTCAAGCCTTTTTCTTCTTTCTCTTTCCTTTTCTCCACCTTACGATTAAAGCTCATTATCAGAATTTATTTGACCTATATACACTCTACTTGTAAACAATATGTATAGTAGGTATAAATCATTTAAATACCTACAAAAGTAACTAAGGAAATTATATATATCTTTAATTTAGGTTTACGTGAACCCAATGTTTAATATTTGAAATTTCATGATATTTACCTATATAAACCCTACTGTAAAACAATGAGCTTACTTTATAGATCCTTGTAAACTTACTTTATGTATCTTTATAACATTGTATACTCAATAAACTTCTTTTGACAAGAAAAGTTTGGCATTGCAAATGCCTGCCTCCTAGTCTTTCTAGACTTCCAGTGAAGTTGTTTTTAAAGAATTTCTTCACTTGGCAGATACACTGTAGAGTTTTTTATAAACTCATAAATGTTATGCAGGGGCACGTCCTCAACATACGAAAACCCGGGACAACCTGTAACAGGCTGCCATTTCATGTTAGGTATGTAATTTAGCATAATACAATGTAGCAAAGTGAGAGATGTTTCTGTACTATTATTATTAATATGGAAATTATTATAATAAAAATTGAACTGCAATTAGAATTAGTAAAAATCTGCAATGGCATATTTTAGACCACAGACCAGTGTGCTCTTTTGCTTACACAAAAGTCTAACAGGCTGTGTCTGCTGTTTTTGTTACTTGTCGTCAGCAAAACACGCACTTGTTTGCAATTTTGAAACAGATAAAAAACGGCTGTACTAGTGTCTAATCAGACTACCGACCAGTTAGCTTGTTACTTTGTAATGCTGCTTTCACTGGAATCTGACAGCTGGTGTCTGCTGTTTTGCAGTACACTGTTAAGGAAGAAAGAATCTGCCACTCCTGGTGTGTGCAATGACCCAATTGGAACCAAGTAGGAGTGCCAGCCCCGGCCCGCCTCCGTGGAATACTTGGAAAAAGAAGAAATGGCTGCACATTCAAAAGTTCCAAAAAAGCATGCCTTTATTGAAAATCACAGAGGATACACCAGGGACACCCCACATTTAGTCACATAGACACGTTTCACACATCCAACCTGTGCTTAATCATTATCACACTGCAGCACACTGTGCACTAAGAAAATGTTCAATACTAGGGATGAGCTTCGCGTTCGAATCGAACGCATGTTTGACTCGAACATTGCCTGTTCGGTCGTTTGCCGAATTCCGAACGATATGGGCCGTTTGCGCCAAA